>NC_044328.1:25660998-25903498 GCF_007399415.2 Gopherus evgoodei | reverse complement strand
AATGTTAATGCTGATGTGTGACCATATTAATGTTGCTCTATATAATGTCAAAATCTAAGTTTATTAACTATTAACCATAAACACAGGCAAACACCGTGTTTGCACATAACTGAAGCAATATAGGGCATTTTTAATACTGTTAGACACGAGTCTTATAGAAACATATAAATAATGATAAATCCATGCAAGAAGTTCATAGAAGATGTTAACACAGCTGGGGCAAGGTAAGACTGGGAAACAAGCAGTTAACACTGAAGACACAGGTGTTTATGATACAAGAAAATATAATGAAATAACTGTTCATTTTAAATGCTTATCTCCTATAATGATTTATGCTGATTTCCATAAGATGCTAATTAACTGGAAACAGTAAAAGATGAACCCAACAAAAACAAATATATTGGAAGATACAGTTTTAAGTAATCCTAATCAAATCACATCTATTTTAAATAGTAAAGTTAGCACAGCAAAAATATGCAGTTTGGGGGGTACTTATAAAGCACTGTGAATATGTTTAAGGCAGGCAAATTAACTTTCTAAACATAGCCTTAGGCTTTCACTCCACAATATTTCTCTGACAATATATCGGAGGTCCATCCTTTTGGTAGCCTTTGTACTCTATAGTAGGAAAGGCCCATTATGTGAAGATCCATTGAAAACTACAACAAATTTAGCGAGGGTGAAAATGACTGAATATAAATTGCATCTTGCATTCCATATTACTCTGAACTTCACCAAGCCCAGCTATGATGAAAATATAAAAATGCATTATCTATTTACCTCAGAAATCCACACCATTCACCAGGGTTTTGTCTCACCCTCTGGCACAATCATAACCAAACATCTTTGCACTTAATACACAACACAATGAAAAGACCATTTACATTTACATATTATATAAAATGAAAAATTAAGTGCTAAAGGATTTCTTTCAAGATTAGAATTAAGTGAAAAAGTAAAATACTCTATATGAAAAATGAACTTTTTTTCCCCTTATCTAAGGCCATATCTAACTTTTCACATGATGTGACATCTGCAACTATTGCTAGTCAAAGGCTCACCAGAGCCTGATTAATTGTTAGTCTAAGGGGATTTTTGTTGGTCACGGACCAATGAACTATAGGGAACTTCCATGGCTGTAATATACTACTGTGACAATACTGAACTCTGTTTTTATTACAGTGGCCACTCAAATAAAGAGTACTATAATATCAGATCTTTATGTTGCAGTGAAGAGTCAGGAAACCTTGGATTCAAACAACACTTTTTTCAAGACTGAATATGATGCTATGCTGATATTTCCTCTATTTGCCTCCCAAGGATTTTCTTTATTAATTGAATTTAGACAAATTAAACCAAATAACAACAACAACAAAACTGCACACACCTAGACAGAACTAGCAAAGTACTCCAGCATACTATCCACCAGCATTTTGTACCATAGTTTTAATGTTGGCCTTAGTGCCCATGTATGACTGGCAACAAATTTTTAGTTCATAATACACCTGATGCCAAGGGAGAAGGAAGAGATTGGGTCCAACTAGGATGGCTGCCCCTTGGTTACAAAATTAACTGAGTGGGAAAATCTGGTAGGCCTTGCTGACATCAGTTTTTTCAGAGGCCATCAATTTTATCTGGAAGGGACAGAAACAAAAATGGTGTTGACAGATTTTTAATATGAGATTTAAAAAAAAAGAAAATCAGTAATATTTAGCTAAGTATTAGTACCCCCTATGTGTTCTCTCATAAGGAAGCTCACCTAATAATGCTTTCCCAAAACCTATTGGTTCACCCATAATAGCTTAATGTCTTCCAAAGTCTACCTAGCAGGTCATGCAGGTGGGGCAGTGGAAGAAAGCAAAGAGTCAAGTATAATCAAAATCTTAAATGAATCAAACTGTACAATAAAATCTCTCTGGATATTATTCCATGCTTCAATAATATGAATATAGCATATGAATATACTATTCACAATCTGACCAGGATGGCCATGATGATTCTGAAATGCTCAGGGATATTAGAGAATAGAAAACTCAATAATAATGGTGGATTTCAACTATTTCCATGTTGACTGGATGCATGTTACCTGAGGATGGGCTGCAGAGATAAAGTTTCTAGACATCATAAATCTTGGAGTAGCCAGTCTTGGCATCCACAAGGGGAGAGACAATTCTTGATTTAATCTTAAATGAAGCACAGGATCTGGTCCAAGAGGTGAATATAGCTTAAGAGCTCAGTAATAGCAACCATAATATAATTAAATGTAACATCCTTGTGCGGTGGAAACACAAAATAATCCCACCACAATAGCATTTAACTTCAGAAAGGAAAACTACATAAAAATGAGAAAGCTAATTAAAATGGAAATTAAAAGGTATAGTCACAAAAAGTGAAGGGCATGAAATCAGCATGAAAACTTTTTAAAAACACCATATTAGAGATTCAAATTAAATGTACACCCCAAAATAAAAAAAAAATGTAATAAGAGGATCAGACAAACGCCACTATTGCTAAACAATAAAATAAAGAAGCAGTTAAAGGCAAAAAGGCATCCTTTAAAAACTAGAAGATAAATCCTACTAAGAAAAATTCAAAGGAACATAAACAATGGCAAGTCAAGTGTAAAAGTATAATTAGGCAGGTCAAAAAAGAATTTGAAAAGCAACTAGCCAGACTCACAAACTAACTGCAATTTTTTTTTTAAGTACATTGGAAGCGGGAAGCCTCCCCAATAATCAGTTGATGATCGAGGTACTAAAGGAGCACTCAAGAAAGACAAGGACATTGCAGAGAAGTTAAATGAATTATTTGCATCAGTCTTCACTGCAGAAGATCTGAGGGAGATTTCCACACCCGAGCCATTCTTTCTAGGTGACAAATCTGAGGAACTGTCCCAGATTGAGGAGTCAATAGAGGTGGTTTTGGAACAAATTGATAAATTAAACAGTAATAGGTCAACAGGATCAGATTCATTCAAGAGTTCGGAAGGAACTAAAAAATGAAATGGCAGAACTACTAACTAACTGTCATATGTAACCTATCATTTAAATCAGCTTCTGTACCAGATGACTAGATAATAGCTAACATGACACCAATTTTTAAAAAAGGCTCCAGAGGCGATCCTGGCAGCAAGTCTAACTTCAGTACCAGGCAATTTGGTTGAAACTATAGTAAAGAACAGAATTATCAGACACATAGATGAACATCAGATGTTGGGAAAAAACTTAACATGGTTTTTGTGAAGGGAAATCATGCCTTATCAATCTATTAGAATTCGTCAAGGGGTCAACAGACATGTGAACAAGGATGATCCGGGGCATACAGTGTACTAGGACTTTAAGAAAGCCTTTGACAAGGTTCCTCACCAAAGGTTCTTAGACAAAGTAAGTAGTCATACAATAAGAGGGAAGCTGCTCTCATGGATCAGTGACTGGTTAAAAGACTGGAAACAAAGGGTAGGAATAAATGGTTGTTTTTCAAAATGAAGAGTGGTAAATAGTGGCGTCCTGCAGGGATCTGTAATGGCACCAGAGCTGTTCAACATATTCATAAATGATCTGGAAAAAGGAGTAAACAGTAATGTGGCAAAATTTGCAGATGATACAAAAATTACTCAAAGCAGATTGTGAAAAGTTACAAAGGGATCTCACAAAACTGGGTGACTGGGAAACAAAATAGCAGATGAAATTCAATATTGATAAAGGCAAGGTAATGCACATTGGAAAATCCCAACTCTACAGACAAAATGATGCGATCTAAATTAGCTGGTACCATTCAAGAAAGAGTCTTGAAGTCACTGTGGATAGTTCTCTGAAAACATCTGCTCAATATGCAGCAGTAGTCAAAAAGTGAACAGAATGTTAGGAACCATTAGGAAAAGGACTGATATTAACACAGAAAATATCATAATGTCACTATATAAATCCATGTTATGCCCATTCCTGGATTACCACATGCAGTTTTGGTCATCCCATCTCAGAAAAGATATACTGGACATGGAAAAGTTCTGGGCTCAGATTGCAGCCCAGAATCTGGAAGTTTCCTACCTTAGTTCAAGTCAGCTGCCACAGGCCAGCCATTGTTGTCTAAATGCAGTGTAGACATACCCCAAGAACACTACAGTTTTTCCTCAGTTTAATCACTTGTCCTCCAAAACCAGAAAAGTACTTGGCTGCTTCTCTGATCACCTGCTGTGTAGCAAATCCACATACCTGACATAATGGTGTAGAGGTGCATCTTAAAAAATTATAGAAAAGAGCCAGAGATCCAAGGTACCATTGTCTATGTCCCTTCAGTTCCCACTTTCCCAAACTAGAAGGTTAATCCCAGTAACTGTTAGCACACTGCTGCTCCTGCAGTAGACTACTGTGATCTGCAGCTAATCCCCATTTCCTTCCCTATAACTCAATGCCAATAGCAACTAGCTCTATAACATATCTACAAATACAGTTATATAAGCTTAGTCACTATCTGATTCTACCATAGGCCAAGATTTCTGGGCCCGGCAGATAACAATGTAACTGCACATCCACATGTACACATGGTATGGCTACACTACAAGTGAAGGTGCAATTGTAGCACAAGTAGGCATACCGGTGCTAGCTTTAATCAAACTACCATGGGTAATGTAGTAGTTCAGATGTGGTGGCACAGGCTAACAACCAAAGTATAAGCCTGCCGAAATCCTGGGCACCTACTCTGATTGCTAGACCGTGTTGAAACCCAGGCCTCCACGTCTACACAACTTTTGTTACCAGTGCTATCTAAATGAAAGACAGCAATGGTGCTTAAACTAGTAGATGTGCAGCGTAGACACACCCAGAAAGGAATACTTATGTAAACCTGCAGAGTTAAAAAGAGGATAGAAACAGATGGAAAATAACACAGAAAAATTTAATTACCAAAGCCCAGATATTATTCTGGGGTGGTAATGCCCTCCCTTGTGGCACGCCACTGACCAAACAGTTAAATATGGTTGAAAATAGCTTGAATGTTCTGTGAACCAAAATTGAATTTAGCTGTTGATATAGCTATGGATGTGATAGGTTCTCATTCATCCTCTAGGAATAATTCAGAAGTAGGGCTGCTGTACCACAAAATTAATTGAGAACAGGATTCTCTCATATTAATATAATCAGTGTCCCTGTCAACAGGGAGATGGGACCTACCCAATGTACAGTGTCACATTCCCATCTGATTTTGTTTGCACTTGATGGACTAAACCAATGCTATCCACTGTACTTTCTAGCATCCAGTTGTAAGCAGAGGATCCTTTTTGGCTCTTTAACTTCTCTGGGAGGGACAAGTCACTATTAGTAAGGAAAAGCAAGAGTGTTCGAAGTGTAGTCCTCCACTGAAGCCCCAAGTTAGAATCTGACGTCTCACATGACATAAAAGGGTTTTAGCAGCTCAAACAAAATTCTTCATTACAGCACAGTCAAAATCTTTCCATACATCCCAAGTGCCTGTGAATAGTGACAAAGTATTTAGCTATGACTACTCTCTGCAAGGTGCTTTTGCAAAAACTACTTGTGTATTACAAAATGTGGTCCCATTTTCAATATTTTTATCATCTTTGATTGCTTGTCAATGTCCATTTTATCTCTGGATGTGACCTTCCAGTAGAGAAATAACTGTGTATTTATGTTGTTTCTCTTGTGTGTTTTTTCCTCCATGGATTTGAACAAATCTGTTGCGGATTTTAATAAACTGTAATTTATGTCAGGGTATATGAAGATTCACAAGGTCCCTCTGATGGTGTGGGGACAAGCACTCCTATTCCAGACAGAACCACCACAGGACAGACTGTTTATTCTTCAGAATGAAGATTACAGCACCTGACAGAGAGAGGACTGAGGAACAAGTACCAATATGAGAAGCAAGCACCTCCAAAGGTTTTAAAAAAATTGAAATAAGGTCACAAATTTACATACTTCTTGGTAAAGCCTCAGCAAGCTGAGCCAGGTAACAGGTTAACACACCAGTAGCTGTAGCCTTGGATAGATGGCTGCCACCATTATTTGAAGGGTATTATCCACTAAAAGTACTTTGGCAACCAGCTGCGGGACAGGAATTTGCTCCTTCCTTACCACTGGTGGCCACTATCCTCCCTAGGCAAGAGATGAGCATTCCATCAGTGATCAGCAGGTTTTAAACCCATCGCTGCAAACAGAGATGCCACTACTAGTGTGGCAGGGCCCTCCCCGAGGGACCACCTCAGCATAATCCCAGACAAGTTTATGCCATGGAATAGCCAGGATTATAATTTACAAGTTGAGTGAATGAACACTCACAGTGGTTCTCAAACTTTTGTACTGGTGACCCCTTTCGCATAGCAAGCCTCTGAGTGCGACCCCCTTCCTTATAAATTAGAAACACATTTTTATATATTTAACACCATTATAAATGCTGGAGACAAAGTGGGTTTTGGGGTAGAGGCTGACAGCTCACGACCTCCCATGTAATAACCTCCCGACCCCCCAGTCTGAGAACCCCTGCTCCAACAGTCTTGCTTTCCAACACTTCGAAGGATGCATATATCCCACAGCTTTCGAAGAACGAGACAGACAAAATAGATGCTGTGATGATCTTACAATGATTTAACACTTGCTGGAGAACTTCTTCAATTTTATTGACCACAAAAGCTGCCTTTGCTTTGTTATCCTGATGCCAGCTGTTGCAGTAAAACAGTTTTTAGGAAAACCTGCTGGGGCTGCAAGAGGCAATACAGATGTTTACCTAATTTGATTAATTTCATTTAAAAAAACCATCTAATCTAATGAAAGTAATGGGTATTATTCTTTACTGATCAATGAGCAAAAGCAGGCTTAGAAAATGGTTAGATAATCTCTATTAAAATAATTTTACTGGACAATATGTTAGACACATAGCTGAATATGCATAGTACTTTCATATATTTTATTTAGCTCACTACTGGCTCCTGGCATGAGGGAAGGGAGATGTAGGTTAAGCTATGAATGCAGGCCAAAGTTCAAGGGGTTTCTAGCAGGTGGCAGGAACAACAATTGCTCTACTCAAAAGCTTTGGCTTAGTCCCTTTTTACCATTTCTAGCATAATGCCCCTTAGTGGCTGCCCAAACGATAGCGAGCTCAACGGTGTCTTTTTTCCTTGCAAATACACCTATCTATTTTTTTTACCCTTTTTAAAAATGCAAAATTAAATTGCATTTAGAATTAGAATTTTTAGTTCTATTGTTAATTTAGAGGCTAATGGCAAAAATTTTCCCTGGCCTTTGAGACAATTCCAGACATACATATATGAATATGGTCAGCAGCAGTCGTAAAACAAAAAGTATTACTTGGCTAAATGAACATTCTCTTATGAACTGAAGACACGCATAAGTCTGTTAAGAGCTTTAAATATCAAATTCTTCATATGACAGTACAGAAATCATAAGGCTTTTAATACTGATGATAAATAAAGGCACCATATTTATTTATGATAGACAATAACTCTGCATGGAAAATATCTTTTGTATACACTTTATTTTATGACAATATTATATGATACTGATATTTGTACATAATAATTCAGAAAACTACTTGTTACAAACACTTTGTATATATGATAACCTTTCCACTGTTTTCCACCATCATAAATATATCTATCTATTAATTCTCATTTTAAATAGAACTGCAAGTGATTCTGAAAACCAGATACCTTGAAAAGTACCTTAATAAATGTCATCTTATTAGTGAATCTGTCAAAATTTTTATATGCTAAATAGTTGCTGGTACTATAGTTTAATAAACCAACTTCTTCTGCATTGTTCTCTAATCTTTGACATTGTGAATTTGCCACATGAATCCAAAAGCACATTAGAAAATCAAATTCAAAATACAAACGTGGCTTGTTTGGAAATTCTTCCTCATACTTGTAGGATTATGCTATTTGGTTAAAATACAATGTTGCCTTAATGGTAAAAAATAAAAGAAAATCTGGAGAAGTAACACTCCAAATAACCTCTTGAAAGCAGAAATCTGACAAATAAGAGTAGGCTGTTAAAGTAGAGTGCAAGCCTGCCTCATAGCATCACAGTGTTCACGATCACACTGTTTATATCCGGGGGAGTAGGGAAATATAGGTGTCAAAGCTAGAACAGTAAGGAATAGCTATTTGAGAAAAATGTGAAATTATGCCAGTTACTATTTACTTTAACAGGCCTAGGAGTAGCACCAATGTTGCAAGCGGACAGCTAGAACAACAGTACCAGCATATTAAGAGGCTTGGGAAAAAAAACATGCAGTCAAGCCAAGAAGAGGGTACACAGGTAATTAGACTGATTCCAGGACACCTAGTCAGGTTTTGATAAGAAGTGATAGACTTTCCATAAGGAGGTAAGAAATGGAAATGTTTAGAGTGGACTTTAAAACAAGCATTTGCAGTTCACAAGGAGTCTGTTTTTTTGCAAGAAAAAAACCTATTTTCCTGGATAATCCTTTACTAGAGAATTTGTCAAGATGTCCCTTAAAATTATAGTCTTGATGAGTCTTTGGTTGTCTGAGAAGTTCTTTTTGAGAGATAATTCTTCATTTTGTAAATGTCACAAGAGATAGTTGCTTCCAGTATTTTGAAGAGGGCACAGATAAGTGAACAAACAAATTAATGCTAGATACAATAATTAGATATGAAGTTCTTATTGGACTAGCCCTGAAGTTAGCCCCTGTTGTGATAACTGAGGCTACAAATTTACCCTCATTTTGAGATCAACTCTGACAAGTGAGTGAAAATTCATAAAGTGTCACAATAATCTATAACAATAAACATTGATAGGAAAAGTGCAAAAAGGGAGACTGAAAGACTGAATGAGTCGAAACAAAAAGGCCTATAGATATAATTCAAGGACTGTGTTAAGAACATACCCAGAAAACAAGAGAAGAGTGGAATCAGACATCAGTGAACTAAAGTTGGTGTGTTGGAAATTAAGCCTAATTCGTAGCCAAAATAATAAAGGGTTGGACTATTCTGCCAATCCTTTTTGGGGTCGTTAAAAGAAGAGATTTTGGGGGATGAGATATGTACACTGGCTGAGAGATCAGCAAATGGGAAGGAGCAAACTTCACCATCATGATGGCCACCCCTACCATCTTCTGGGATTCCAGGAGCCAGCATGAAGCCACTATGCTTTTTTCACCCTAACCCTGAGAGATATCCTGACCGGACTACATCAGAGAGAAGGACCGAGATGTCACCACCACTTCCACCATCTGCAGCTCAGTCTCAAACACTATTGTCACTGTTTTAGGGTAACTGCACGTGTATTCCCCTTCCGCAGTCCCTTGAGGGCACACACTTATGGTTTCTGGCTCCCAGATGTCACATCTTTTGGGTGGTGACCCACTTCTCTCCCCTTTCTGAGTGAGGTTTTTAGGGCTGCACAGCTCCCTGCCTTACACTGTGATATCCATAGCAAGCCTGTCAGCACCTGTGCTTTGCTTTCTTTCCAAGGGCTATCAACAATGTATTGCCAGGTGTTACAAGCTACCACCCAGCTCTTTCTAGGCAAACACATTTATTCTTAAGATAAAAGCATTACAGAGAAATCATACAAAAAATAAAAGATCCTATACCCATGCTAAAAGCTTACCAGGGGTCACCCATCAGTCTTCTGGGACTTTAGTAGGCAAAAGTCTTTCCAACTCTTCGGCAAGTGTTGGGGCCTCCTTGAAGAGAAGGTCCTATTCCTTTGCTGAATCAGAAAGAGGGCCCTGGGTCACTTTAAATGTAGCCTTTTTATTCCAAAAGCCCTTTCTTTGTCTGTTGGTCTCTGCAAGATTCAGTTTCAACGAGTATGTGCAGGGGGTGGTACCTCTCTGGTGGTGTTTACAACCTGAGTGATTAACCTTAATGACCCCCGTATTCACATCCTCCATGCTACTGTAACAATCTTTGTACAAAATATGCCTTGTAAGGTATCATATAAAAACTTATAACTTCCTGTTCAATAATATCATGGTGAAATGTACGCAGCAACATTATATATAAAGTTATGAAATTCCCCTGCATGTTGTTCTTAGCACATGTTCAAAACCACATAGCCCTGCACAGATAGAAGTATCTTGAATGAAGAAATGTGCATTTACCTCAACCTACATATAAGTAGTTACCAGGCTCTTCAAGACACCAGGGAAAGGAAATGGCAGGAGACAAGACAAATCTGCATTTCAGCGAACACAGATGAGAAGAAAGATCATGGAACCTCCATCACCAGACTCCATGTCGCCTTTTTTACCGTTTGAATAAACCTTGCTTTTAGGGGTAATCCTCAGAAGAATCCACTTGAAAGGGTGACTGGATTTAATAGGGCAAAACCACCCCCAATCTCTCTCTCTTTCAACTAAGATGACAAAGGAACCATCCCTTTGACTCTAGGGGGAGATCCTAATCTGAGAATTGGGTCAACCATGTTGCTGGGAACATGTGGTAAGGATTTTATCTTGTACCAAATCTAGCTTATTAAGTTTTAGCTATTGGAAAAGCATTTTATCTTTATTTCTCTTGTAACCATTTTTGACATTAATACCTGATACCTGAATATCAACAGGCAACTGACCTTTAATATCTGAACAATTCAGGAGAAGGCTGAACAGCACAGAACACACATTTTGGGGAAAATGCAGGACTCAGAGGGTGTTGGGATCACCTTGAAAATAAGAAACCAAGGCTGGTGGAAACCAGACTGTGACTGCTGTGTGTGTTGCTGAGAATACAAGAGTCTGTAACAATAATGTTTCGAGATAAATTTCAGTTTGATGAGTAGTTTTAGGGGACAATTATTGAGATATACTTCTCTGAAATATTCTTAGCTCACACTTATGCACACCTAATAAGCCTAACGTCTTTATGATGTCTAGTTCTGTGGGATATTGCATTTGCAAGGGATGACGGCAGACATCCTTGATTTTTAAAATACTAAAACTCAGATCTCTGAAAACAAATCTGCAAAAAAGTGGATCTGTAATTTACATGGCTTTTTGTTTTTAAGGAAGTAAGATAATTTATCCTAGTTTATCCCTAGACTGGCATGAAGAAAATTTCTATAAATTCTAGAATTAGGTAAACCCTTAAAGCAGATTATAATCACAAACAAAATTAACTTGAAACTTGCTTGAGTGGGAGAAAAGCCACATAAATTCCAGAGCCAAATCTGTTTTTAAAAGGTGGCCGTTAATTTGACACTTCATATATTGTGTGCACGCACACACACACCAGCAAAAACCTAAAAAACTGAATTTTTGTATGTGACTATGGTAGATTCAGCAGCTACCTACCTGCCTGAGTACATGTGCAAATTCAGTGTTTACATATAAAACGTGTAATAAAAACATGTCCTCCAAATTTTCAGTGTGCTGCAGAATTTTTTACTGAAATGCACAACCCATATTGTAGGTAGGAGAGTTAGAGGAGGAGGAAGAACTAGAGGGACTGGTAGCTGCTTCAGACCTATATAACTTGCTTAAGCAATTATAAAGACTTCAAGATTTAAAAAAATCCAAAAACTAAATTTGAGAGGACAACAAATATTTTAAGAGCTGGCCAGGGCTTGAAAACACTCGAGACCTATTTATTTTGTTCTTAGCAGCTCTAGGACTTTATCAAAATGGAGAAGAATAAAGTGGATCACAAGATGCTAAAGCTACTACCCTTATAGAAAGGTCTATTAAATGTTCATGTCACAGCTTGGCATACTGAGGAAGAGCCCCTCTGACTGTTGGATTTATTACAAGTTTACAAAGTGTTTTTTTAAAGTAATTTTTTCTGTGAATAGCAGCACTGGTGTTTGGAGCAGCCTGTGAAACAGAAGAAAAGGGTCCTGGCCTCTCTGTTTACAGTTATGCTGCCACTTTTCATGTTCCCTGTACAGTTCATAAGGGAATAATCCAAAATGTACCAATACATATTTTTAGTCACAGAACTACGCTGTTCACACTATTATAGTCAAGGCTGTGCCAGAGTTTACAGTGTAAGCCCTATTTTCAGGGGTACAAAACTATAAAAATTCACTTTGGATTGAAATTTATATAAATTCTCAGGGTGAGAGAATTCTCTTCTTCCTCTTTAAAAAAAAACCCGTTCATCCGTTTTAAAATTTGCTGAAGTGCCCAGCTGTACTATTTGTAATTTTGTTTCACAGCAGTACAGGATATGGAGCTTTCCAATTACATAGTTGTATATAGTCACAGAAAAATTGCAGAACAAAATACAGAATTTCCCACCCTGAGAGTTGGGTCTCTTGCTACTAGCACTGAACATTCCATAACAATTTCTCTTAAACAAACAATTGACTAAAGAAAATTCTTTACAAAATTCCTGGGTTTCGAAAGGATTCCATTTGGACTCTTTCTTGTTCAATGATTATATCTGGCGGTTTGACAGGTTAGGGAGCAGGCACAGGCCACAATTTTTTCAGAATGTTAATTACATCCCCTCCATCATACATAACCCAGCCAGTGCTGCTGAATGCCTTACCCAGTGTTTCAAAGAGACTGGGACACAGATCAGAGCTACCTCTCTGAAGCTCAATCCAAACAGATTAAAGGTATGCTGGCATTATATGGAAAACAGCCAGACAGTACTGTATAGATTACACATTCACTGAGGGTATGTATTTGCACTTTGATACCAGAGATAATCTGGGGATATTGTCAGATCTCAAGTTTCTCTTAATAGTATAGCAAGAGTGACCAGGGTCACTCTCTTCCCATCCAAATCTGACAAGGATATTGTGGTGATTCCGTTTGGAGGCATATCATACTTCCATGATCCAACCCTCTGTCATCTCAAGATTAGGTTACTGCAATAGGGCTTCAATTGAACAACTTGAAAACAATGTGGTGCAGAACACAGGAGCTCATATGTTAAGTGAAGTTTTTTGCTATGAGCTTGTGGCACCAGTGCTCCATGATCTATAATGGCTGCCTGTTAGCTTCCCAGCAGAATTCAGGGTGTTGATTTTAATCTACAAATCTTTAAATGGCTTGGGACTTGCCTATTTGGGAGACTGCCTCAGTTGGGATCAATATAAGCACTCATGCAATATTGTTTTCTAAGTTAAATAAACGAGAAAGCTGTAGGCAATGTATTCTCTGTCAGAGACCCTGAACTCTTTCCTCTGACCCTGGTCCAAGCTACTCTGAAATGCAAGAGATCTGAGCCATGTTCCTTCAAAGCCCACATCTTTGCCCATGCTTTTAGGGAGGAAGGATTGTGTAGCCAAGGCTAAATTTTTTTGCCAGGGCAGGTTTTTCTCCTTCCATCTTTTGGAAGGCTTTGATGTTTCCTCTTGTTTCTACTGGTGTGATTTCATTTTTAAAATATGGCAAAGGAACCTATGAGCCTTAGATATTTATTTTTACATATAAAACATATTTTTAAAGTGTCTATTATCAAAACAGACTAATTTATAGGAGAGGTATAACTACTACTGAATTTATCTCCCAGAAACCTTATTTACAGGTAAGAATAATCCTTTCTGCTCAAGATGCTTCAGCAATACAGAATCAAAGGGCTGTTATTGGTCAACAGTTCTGATTTAAGGTCAAGAGGGTGAAAGTTTCACATTCCCTTGGGAAGATAAAGCTTTTTATTTCAAGTCCCATTGAGATAAAAGGTCTGACAAAAAGGGAAGCTGTGGGGATGAACCCATAGTACCAGGTCAAAGAACTATGTCATTAGTCCTAGGAAACAGAAGGAGCTGTCTGGTATATTGACATTTCTGCAGCTGTATTCACTCATATATTTGAATACTTTGCAGATTCTTCTTTGAAAGAGGAAAAACCCTTGATGCTTTACAAACTATGCTGTAAGGTGGCATAAGGATTGAACTAACTGAAGCCAGCTCTTGACAATGAATCCTAGATAACATGGTATTGTAGACCTTTCACAGTGCAAACTGAGCCTGTGCAAATGATGATAGCATCACTATTCAGAAAACAGGTAGGGAATTATTTGAATGTTAGCCTGACAGAGGGATGCTAAAGTATCCTGAGAATGTTAGGAAAAATTCTAGGTCTAAGAGAGGAGGTGAAATGGAATAGAGAGTATTCAATTGGCATTAATAAAAAACAAGTATACTTTGGGCCATTGAAATGTATGGTATAATTATGAATTCTGAAGATCAGCTGAGGCTAGACCATCATGTAGATAGATGTACTTTAGCTAGCAATCAAAGATGGTAGAAATGCAGCATTGTATGTTTTGCCACTAAGACTAATACTGCAGGTTATTACCTCCAGTTATTTTTAGTTAATAAAATGGAGAACATCCCCAAATGTCTGACAATAAAGGATTAGAACTATTGGAGGAATGTAAAGATGGGAAGCTTCCCCTTTAATTCAGGAGTTTTTCTGCTGGCATAGTTATGCCAGTTCTCTGAACAACATTAGCTATGCTGACAGAAGCACTCTGTTGGCACAGTTGTGTCCCCACCGCAAGTTTTGCTGGCACAGCTACGCCAGCTAGAGGGTGTGATTTCTGCATACCCTTTATTGACATAGCTACGACAACAAACCCCTTGTAGTGTAAACCTGGCCTCAATTTGAGAGGTGAAAAGGGAATTATGCCAAAGTGTTAGAATTATTATTATTAATACAGGATACTGCCACCCATTTAACCATAAATTCATTTATTAAATTCAAAGACCAAATGAGTATTTATACAGCTGCTCCAAATGTGCCTTAAATGCCTAAGCTCTCATCACAAACCTATAGCAATGTTGTTATAAGTATAGATCAGGAACTTACAACAGAACTAGACCCAGGGATGTTCAAACCATATTGGCTGGCTTCAACCTGGTCAGGCAGGTACTAGTAACAACCCTCTCAAAAATTCACCTTTTTATATCTCATTTATCGGACACTACCTGACTATTTGAGAAATTCTTTCTTTAAGCCAGCTAGAACCATCCTTGGTAACTGGGGCTTTTCTTAAAGGACTTTTCCTCCTATCTTATCAATTACCTTCCAGAAAAGCATATTTTTTTTTAGCCAAACTAATTTAACTCTTCAAATGCCCATCTAATCCTACAAACAGTTTAGAGACAAGAATAAAAATGCCATGAACTAGTCTCAAAAGACAATTGATAGCATTTATCTACACTTGGTGGCCTGACGACTCCTATGAAAAAAAGGCAACTGTGCTTCCCAGAGACATATCATGGTGCTGGGATTCAATAGGACAAGGCTCTTGCTGCGATTTCTGACTTTCTAGCCCATATATATGTCTGCAGCAGAGGTGAAAGCAAGCCGGTATGGTCTGGTACGGCATACTGGCTCGTGCCGGACTGGACTGGCTTCTCCGACGGTGATTTAAAGGGCCCAGGACTCTAGCCGGTGTAAGGAGGTCTGGGTCCTTTAAATCACTGCCGGGGCTCCTGCAGCCGGGCTCAGGCGGGGATTTAAAGGGCCTGGTGCTCTGAGGCAGCCAGAGCCCTGGGCCCTTTAATTCACCCCTGAGCCCCAGGACTCCCAGCTGCCTCTGCAGCTGGTAGCTCTGGGGTGATTTAAAGGCCCCACCTCTTCCTGTTGAGGCCACACCTCTTCCTGTTGAGGCCATGCCCCTGCTCAGGACTCCAGCATACCAGTAAGTCCTTTAAGTTACTTTCACCCCTATCTGCAGTTATCAAATTCATAGCTTCCAAACATGACTGTTACAAAAGAGAAGATTCTCCAAGACTGTGAGTGCTGAGGATTGGCCTTTTCTCCTCCAAAATTAGATTTAACTCTGGAAAATCTTTCAGAGATTTAACCAAGTCCTCCTCAAATGGTTTTTCTTTCAATGGAATTGAAAGGATTTCTGCTTGGTAGAAAAGTCTATTTATCAGGATAAAGCCATATGATACATCTCATAATTAGGCTAGGAACTATAGATTCTGAAAATATTCTGAAAAAAATTTAAGCCGGCCTCTGTTGCTACGATACACTCTTGTAAAACATCATCTCTTTCCATGACAAAAGTAAGTCACACTGGGGGGGGGGGGGCGGGGTGGAGAGGGAGAATGTTTTGGTCTCCTCTCCTTGAGCCTTTAGAAGAAAATCCAAACTCTCCTTTTAAGACAGATTCTGTCTGTGATAAACAAGGCATTGTTTTCAATGGAACTGAAAGCAGTTACAGGTGGTGTGGCTTTTTAAGGCAGTACTCTAGTACAGAGTAGTTGGTTTGAATATCTTTGGGATGAATGCAGTCAAATGAGTACTAGATTGAGAAAGACTGAAGAGGTAGAGTCATTTAAAGGAATGACCAAGTTGAAGAGTTGCAACACCAAATGTATTTCAAAGGTTTCTTGAATGAACTATCAGCTCCAGTGACATTTTTAAGGAGAGAGACACGTTACTTCACTCACTGTGAAAGAAGAATATGCTGAAAACGCTGCTTTAAAATTAGTTTCATTTCCCTCCTTAAAAAAAAAAATTAAAGAAGGCAGAAATATCCTGAAATATAAGAGGCTAAAATTTTATGACAAGGCAGGCATTTTTTAAAAAGTATTCTCTTTGTCTGCTGTAGAAGGAAGACTGTTCTTTGAAGAGAGTTTCAGAAAATAGAGGCTATCCTACACCCTTTTAGGGCATAAACAGAAACTGGTACATTTGGCAAATGTAAACACAATTCACATTTAGACAAGGATATTCTTGTATTTTGTATGTCTGTACATCTCATTGTGGAAAGTTCCCTGATGGAACTGAAAAAGTAAAAATTGTTCTCTGTTTTCTGATGCCTTCTTGCTTTTAGAACAAAAACAGTTTCAAAACAATAACATGCAGTCAGTCCCTAATAAATATATGATGGTTTTTAGTGTTTTGAACAGTAAACTGAAAACTCATTCAATACTAACTTTTAAAAAATATCCACAGAATTGCTTTTATCTGGGAATTTTACTATACAGTGAAAACTGTCCATATACTTTGTTCAAAGGAACAATTATAGTCCAGAAGCTATTTTCCATTAGTTTGCCAATAAATAATTTTGGATAAGAGACTACAGGAAATATTTGATTTTACAAACTTGCAGAGAAAGTCCCAACAAACATTCATAGGCACAATATAATTTCAGACACTTTCACTAAAATTTCACCAGGGTTACCGAACACTCAAATCCTCTCAATTAATGTGGTTGCTTATGGTCAATCTCTAACAGGAAAACAGGAGCATCCTATGGACTGCATCAAGACTATTAGCCATAGCGGGGATCACTTTTGGTAAAAATATCAAGATTGTATTTGCTAGTAAAAGAGTCATAGCATTTAGAGTGTCAGTAAACTATAGATTGCCAGTCTCTTAAACACCTGTATCCCAGTGTTGGTGTAGTTTAAATGTTGATATCGGGATCTTTATGGGGAAGTTTCTAGCTTGAGTTTTTAATTGGATCGTGAATAGAAAAGTATAAACTTTTCATAGTTTATGCTCTCTCTTGGCTAAAAGCACACAAAATTTATTATACCTTGCCTGAATTTGCAATTCCACATTAGTTAAAACTAACTTGTAAATAGACTGCATTCCTTTTTACTCTACAACAAACACAGCAATAGAATTTTTTCTCTATTTAATGCACATTGTTGACAAAACAAGCAGCTAAACTGTAAATTATCTAAATAATGTAACTGACTCCTGTCATAAACAGATAGTTAAGGGTTAATGTCTCTTTTACCTGTAAAGGGTTAACAAGCTCAGTGAACCTGGCTGACACCTGACCAAAGGACCAATCGGGGGACAAGATACTTTCAAATCTTGGTGGAGGGAAGTCTTTGTTTGTGCTGTTTGTTTTGTTCTTTGTTCTCTCTTGCAGCTAAGAGGAACCAGATGTGCAACCAGATCTCTCTCCAATCTTTCTGAAACAGTCTCTCATGTTCAAAATAGTAAGTACTAGATAGAAGGCGGATTAGTCTTTATGGTTGTTTTCTTTATTTGCAAATGTGTATTTTGCTGGAAGGATATTCTACCTCTGTTTGCTGTAACTTGTACTTAGACTAGAGGGACTCCTTCCCCCCCTAGCCTATGTAAAGCTGAAGACCCTGTAAACATTTTCCATCTTGGTTTTACAGAGATAATTTTTACTTTTTTTTCTTTCTTTAATTAAAAGCTTTCTTTTTTAAGAATCTGATTGATTTTTTTCCTTGTGTAAGACTCAAGGGGATTGGATCTGAACTCACCAGGGATTGGTGGGGGAAAAGGAGGGGGGGGGAAAGGTTAATTCCTCTCTGTTTTAGGATCCAAGGAGTTTGGATCAGTGTATCTCTCAGGGTAACCAGGGAGGGGAAGTCTGGGAGGGGGGAAAGGAGAGGAAATGGTTTATTTCCCTTTGTTTTAAGACCCAAGGGGTTTGGGTCTTGGGTCCCCCAGGGAAGATTCTGGGGAGACAGGGAGTGTACCAGACACTGGAATTTCTGGTTGGTGGCAGCGCTATCAGATCTAAGCTAGGAATTAAGCTTAGAAGGGTACATGCAGGTCCCCACTTTCTGGACGCTAAAGTTCAAAGTGAGAATAATACCTTGACAACTCCTGATTATCTTAATATCCAAATTTTCAAACATAAACCTAAACAGTGTCCACAAAACACTTTTAATCACACAATCATGTAACTGAACATAGTATGTGAGCAGATGAGGTACTGGCCATATCAAGTCTGCTGACAAAGTGCTGTGCACATGAACACTTATGTCAATATAACTTATGTCACTCAGGGGAATGGAATATTCATACGCGTGAGCAACATACATTTTGCTGACATAGGCTATGTGACGTTGCGCCCCGTAATGCTTTACAGAACTATGCTTATGAGTGTGAATATAATGTAACTGGAATATGCTTCATGCAAAAGGTCTCTACTAAGGTATCATACAAAGCTTATAATCTACTGAGTGTGTTCATCCTATTTGTATAAATGTATCATTCTTGTATCTGAAACTATAAATATGAAATATAACTCTGAAGTCCTATTGTAAGTATGCAAAGTGTGGGCCCTTAATGGTGGCTTGCAATCTTGATGGCTCCCATTAACCAGGACAATTGGTTGTAAACAGCTCTGTTTACTTTTAAGTCTTCCTGTATACGTGTATGCTGGTAAGTAGGCAATGAAGTCTTACAGTGACGTGATCATGTCACCTAAACTGGAATCCATCTTTAACCTGGTGCTTTTCCATTTAGAAGGAAGGGTGGGAACCCAGAGAGGGACAAAAGATTCCTGCCTTGTGCAAAAGATATATAAGGGTGTGGAACAGAACAAAGGAGGCTGCAGTCATGAGAAATCCCCTAGCTACCACCTGAGCTGGAACAAGGACCGTACCGGGAAAAGGATTGGGCCCAGCCTAGAAAGGAGTCTAGTCTGTGAAAGAAGCTTATTGGAACATGTCTGAGGGTGAGGTTTCATGTGTAATCAGTTTCTTACTATATTAGGCTTAGACTTGCATGTTTTTGTTTTATTTTGCTTGGTAAATTACTTTGTCTTGTCTGTTATTACTTAGAACCACTTAAATCCTACTTTTTATATTTAATAAAATCACTTTTTAACTTTTTAATTAATAATAGCCCAGAGCAAGTAATTAATACCTGGGGGACAAACAGCCGTGCATCTCTCTCTACTAGTATCACAGAGGGCAAACAATTTATGCGTTTACCCTGTATAAGCTTTATACAGAGTAAAACGGAGCACTTCTTAAGCTGTTTTCAGTTATGTCTGCAGCTTGTGTGGGACGTGGTTCAGACCTGAGTCTGTGTTTGTAGCTGGCTAGCGTGTCTGGCTCAACAAGACAGGATACTGAAGTCCTCAGCTGACAGGGAAAACGGGCTCAGAGGTATCTCAGCACATCAGGTGGTAGTCCCAAGGGGGTCTCTGTGACCCAAGCCGTCACAGGCTATGTCTACACTATAGCCTAATTCCCTTGTCCTCTTCCTTCCAGTTTGGAAATCTCAGCCATAAGGAAATCTCAACCATTCTCCACTTTTTCACAGCTTATTTAGTCATTTACACCTGTGAATGTAGAAAAGTGGCAAATCAGAAAAGTAGTACTACACCCTACTTTGCACAGGTATAAATGACTATGTGAGATAGTGTAGAAACAGGCCCATAGCATTTAATTTTGCTCTTGCATTCAAAGTAAATCACGGATAACCTCATCAAAGACTAGTGTGAAACTAGTGATAATAAAATTAGAAAGCAATACTAGTTCTACAAAGGAATTTTCTAGCCAAAAAGGCAATTTTAATTTGAAATAAACCACACCATGCAGATATACCTTGAGATGTTCGTTTCTCATGGAAAATATTATGCAGTATTTTAGTCTTGGATTTATAGTAGCACTTGCATTTTTAGGATATGCAGCATGTGGTAAAATAGAGAAATACCACATTTGACAATAAAGTAAAGAAACTTATTTTTAAACCAGTTTTTAAGTGAATTAACTACAGCAGAACCTCAGAGTTACGAACACCTTGGGAATGGAGGTTGTTTGTAACTCTGAAATATTTTAAACTCTGAGCAAAACATTACAGTTGTTCTTTCAAAAGTTTACAACTGAACATTGACTTAATACAGCTTTGAAACTTTACTGTGCAGAATTAAAAAAAAAGGACAGCAGCATTTTAAGTAGGTTATGTTTAACAGTACTGTACTTGCTTTTTTGTTTGTTCATTTCTGCTGCTGCCTGATTGCATACTTCCGGTTCCAAATGATATTTAGTGACATGCAATGGTACTAAAAGTAAGCATTAGCTTGCCTGGAAACAGGATTTATTTCTATTTGCATGGTAAAGAGACATTCTGTTTGGTGTTGAAGAGAAAGGTGTTAGGGTTTTTACGTGCAATGGTTAAACTTAGTAAGGGTATGGCTACACTTGAAACTTCAAAGCGCTGCCACGGCAGCGCTTTGAAGTGCAAGAGTGGTCGCAGCGCCAGCGCTGGGAGAGAGCTCTCCCAGCGCTGCACGTACTCCACATCCTGATGGGGTTTAGCTTGCAGAGCTGGGAGCCGCAATCCCAGCGCTATGGCACTGTTTACACTGGCGCTTTACAACGCTGTATCTTGCAGCGCTCAGAGGGGTGTTTTTTTCACACCCCTGAGCAAGAAAGTTGCAGCGCTGTAAAGCGCCAGTGTAGCCAGGCCTCAGTTACATTGGGCAAGAAAACCTTAATGCAAACACTAGAAAAGGAAGAGAAAAAAATGATCACTATTTAATCTGAGAGAACAACCTAAGTCATTTAAATATTGAACTTCATTGTACAAGAAAAATTGCTGCACTCTTTTACTCTAGGTCCAACTTCCACTGAATTCATACCGTCAGCGTGGCGTAACTATACTATGTAACTTAGCTCAGGACTTGTCTATGTAGTTCATTAGTCCAGACTTGAGGAATGTAAATTCTAATGCACACTAACTGGCCTCTGTAGACTCTGCTGGCAAGCATTAAAAGTTCCCTAGTCTAGTGCACATTAATATAGTCCCAAAAAAGCCCTTAGTGGCACCTGGCCATGCTTTCAATAATTATCGGTATTAAACATTCTGCTTATATTTAATGTTGGTATTTTCTCTAATTTTGTGTTTATGTCACACAAATTTTGCCTTTACTTGAGAACAACTATAATTGGACAGAGTGACTTATACTGGATTTATCCACTATTGTGTTCTGGAATACAAGTAATTATTATTTCTGTCCTCAGAGGTAGACACTGAATATTGGAATGGGCACTTGGTGACAAACAGGGATTCAATTTTCTCTGCAAATGGTACTGCCATGAAAGCTAACTGAGGCCAATGGCGCAAAAGGAGAGCCCAATGACAAAAACATGCCATGATGGTAAAACTTCACACACACACACACACTCTCTCTCTCTCTTTCTCAGGCTCCAATGATTATACATACCACTAAAGCACATACTTAGCTTTAATTTAATTAATTTCACTGAACTACTCGTGCTCACTTTAAGCATTTGCTTAGTGCTTTCCAGGACTGTGGTCTAGAAATACTGTGTAAATATGTATTACATAATTGACTAACAGCTCTAACAAAGCGATGATAGCAATTTATTGATTACTTCAAGAAGAAATTGTATCGACGTAATCAGAATAAGATAACTTTGTAATACCTTGTAGTGGCATCATATTTTTAAAATGTGATGCTTTTCCTGATTTCTCCATTCAGAGAACACACAGAATTTTAAACCAGATGTTATTACACTTAGCTTCTTTAAGTGGTTCTGAAGATTCCTTCCTGCTTTCAGCTAGGGAAAAATTAATTATGGAGAACTAAATGGCACAAAAGTAATTCAGCAACAGCATATCAGTTTTATAACTTTCTATTTTTCAAAGCACTGCTGTTGAGCTTGGCCACAGCACACAAGTCTCTGAAACCTTTAAATCAGATACACCCTACTCCGTGCAATCAGACAATCCCTGGAATCTATGAAACTGGACTGGCATCCATACATTCTGCATCCACTGATCCAGCCCAGAAAATGGAAAGGAGGCCAGGGGCACCTGGCCACCTGGACTCTCAGCAAAAAACACTCTCCTCAGTGCAAAAGGAAACAGGATTTCAATCTTTCATTTATGTTCCAGATATAGGATAAATAACACACAATAACTGTAAATCAAATGGAAAAACAAATATGACCCATTTCATTCCCACACACCACCAACCTCACCATAAACAAGTCTCCTTGAAACACTCTGAATAGGAATTTGTACGTTCTGTTGTTTTAAATGAAAAAACAGTTACTTACAAAATGAAAAAACAGTTACCTACCTTTCGTAACTACTGTTCTTCGAGATGTGTTGCTCATGTCCATTCCATTCCATTCCATTCCAGGTGCGTACGTGCCCACATGCACAGTCATTGGAGACGTTTGCATCAGCAGTATCCGTAGGGTCAGCTGTGGCGCCCCCTTGAGTGCTGCGCTCATGCATTGTATATTAGGCACCGCTGACCCTATGCCCTCTCAGTTCTTTCTTACTGGCAATTCCAACAGAAGGGCAGGAGGATGGGTAATGGAACAGACATGAGCAACACATCTTGAAGAACAACAGTTATGAAAGGCAGGTAACCATTTTTTTCTTCTTCAAGTGCTTGCTCATGTCAATTTCATTCTAGGTAACTCACAAGCGGTATCCTCAGAGGTGGGCTGAGTTCATAGTCTAGAAGCTTGCAGTACTGCTCTACTGAAGCCATCATCATCTTGGGTTCTACTGGATAAGAGTGTAATGGGACGTGAACGTGTGGATGTATTAGCAGATTGCTGCCTTACAGATGTCCTGGATAGGTACTTCGGCCAGGAAAGCTGCTGAAGAGGCTTGTATCGACTTGCGGAATGGCTTGGTCCTTTCAATGTAGAAGGCTAGCGCCCTCCTGATGTCTAGACAATGCAACCTACGCTCCTCCTCCTTCAACAGATGCAGCTTGGAGAAAAAGACAAGTAAGTAAATGTCCTGGTCCAAACGAAACTGTGAGACCGCCATGGGCAGGAAAGTCGGGTGTGGTGCAGCTGGACTTTGTCTTTGTAAAAGATCGTATAGGGTGGTTCTGAGATAAGTGCCCTAATCTCAGAGACCCAGCAGGCAGATGTTATTACAACCAAGAATGCAACCTTCCAGGAAAGGAGAAGGAGAGAGCAGGAAGCCAGAGGCTCCAAGGGGTTCCCATGAGCCACAACAGCACAAGATTCAGGTCCCATGGAGGAACGGGGTCCCTGACAAGCAGGTAGAAGCACTCATATCCTGGGTGTCATATCCTGGGTGAAAACCGACCTACCCTTGAATGGCGGATGGAAGGCCACGATAACAGCCAAATGGACCTTGATAGTTGAAAGGAATAGGCCTTGGAGCTTGAGATGCAGAAGGTAGTCCAGGAACTGCAAGGTGGAGCCTGAATATATTATGTCGAGCACCCCAGGGTCCAAGGTCAGCAGCGCCCAGGCGGAGCAGAAGAGGTGCAAGGGGGTTAAGAGAGCAATGGGGGTGGATCCTGGGAAGTGACTAGGGCACCGTCCTCAGGTGTATCCTCCAAATGTCTGCTTCTGGCTTCCTTGGCCTCTAGAAGAACCAGGCGGAGCAGAGGAACAGGAAGATGAAGGGTGCCAAGTGAGCGCGCAAAGACATTTAACCCTTTGTCTCTGTCCTTCTTCCTATAGGAGCTGGACCAGGGCACCCCAGGACTTCGACAGAAGCGGAGGAGGTGGGGGATGAAATGGCTTTCTAGCTTGCTGAGGCGTATGTAGGCCCAAGGAACAGAGGGTGGGGTGGGAGTCTTTAAGGTCGTGGAGCCATGCGTCAGTCAGATTCAAGAAGAGCCCTGCTCCCTCAAATGGGAGTTCCTGAAGGGTAGTCTGCATCTCCTGGGACAGCCCGGAGGATTGTAACCAGGAGTTGCACCTCATGACCGCCGCAGAGGTGCTTACCCTGGCTGCCGAGTCCATAGCATTTCAGGTCCTCTGGAGGGCACCTCTTGCCACCGCTTTGCCCTCTTCCACCAAGGTGGTGAACTCCTGGGCTTGGTCCTGTGGAAGGCCCTCCTTGAACTTACTGATGGACTCCCACAGATTGAAGCTGTATCTGTCCAGCAGGGCCTGATGGTTAGACACTCAAAATTGCAGGATGCCAAACAAATTCCTGACAAACAAGTCCAGCTTCTTGGCATCTTTATTTTTCAGGCCACTTGCATGGCCCTGCCTGTCCCTTTTGTTGATGGCTGACAGGACCAGGCACCCCTGGTGGAGGGTGGGAATACATAGTCAAATACCTTAGCTAGGACGCAGCACTTCTTTTCTGCCTTCTTGGAGGTAGACGGAATGAAAGAGGGGGTCTTCCACAAAGCCTTAGCAATTTTTAGGACCCCCGGTAGATGGACAATGCAACCTGGGTGGAGGAGGGTATGACACTAAAGAGGTTGTCGGACTCCTCCGTTAACTCCTCGACCTCCAAGTTCAGGTTGGCAGCCACCCTTTTCAGGAGAGTCTGCTGCTCCTTGAAGTGATCGGGGGAGAGGTGGTGGGGGCGCTCATTTGCAAGGGGGGCAAAGATGACTGCACCACAGTGGAAGGGGTGGCTTCCCCTTGCTTGTCTGGGGGTAGCTCCTTGGGAGTTGGAGCCTGCAGTGTTGTCCCCGTGTTGGATTTGGCAACGTACTCCAACTCCGGTACCGGCTGTGCCTGGGACAGTTTGTCCAATGCAGCCTGGGAGGAACAGTGGGAGTATGGGATTGGCACAACAGATATGCCCCACAGGTTCCAGTTTTGCCACTGAGTGGGCAAATGCCTCTGCCTCCACGCCACCGCCACCGGTTTTGCGGGCTGGTGACGATTCACCTTTTATCAGTGAGGGGCTGAACCTCCCTTCCAACTTGGACCATGCCCTTCCAGTAATCAAGGTGGAGCTGTGGATGCCTGAGTCTGCTGACTGACCCTTGTTGGTGACCAGTAAGGAGAAGCTGAGGATCGGTATCTGCTCGAAGAGCGGTAACAGGGAGCTGGAGACTGGTGCCGTGACTGGGTATGATCCTGCACTGGGGGGATCCACACCTGGGAGGCCACCTAAGTGATGGTCATCTGTGCCATGGTGATCGCTGGTGGGAGATTCAGGTGTCCCGTGCCTTGTAGGTGGAGATCTTGGCATCAGAGACCTGGGTCTTCTAACCGGGGAGCGAGGCTGTGGTGCTGGAGTCCTAGGCTGCAGTGATGGGGATCAATGATCTGACCAATCATCACGGGTCTGAGGACCGGGGATGCTCCACTGCTTTAGAGGGCGGTCCCATAACCGGCTTGCCCTTAAATGCAGGGCCTTAGCCAGGTCCGTTGCTTGGCTTGGCATCCGTGGTGCCACCCAGCCTATTTGCTCTTTGGCTGCCAGGCCCACTTTGTGCACAGCTGGCCCTATGAGGAGCCAGGACCCCCTGCTGCTCCCGGGAGTCAGAGGTGAATCCCTGGCTGAATCCGACCACAGTGTTACCCCTGAGCAGCTCTGGGGTGGGCACATGGCCTAACATGGGTCCTTTGCCCAAAGCTCCCTTTTCCTGCAGTGCCAGAGGGTGCTTCGACTTAAGCACTGGGAAAGGGTAACGGTGACAGGCGGATTCCGGTGCTGGTGGTGCACTAAGCGCTGATGCTGAAATGCCAGGCATGAAGTCCGATTGAGAGGGCTCTGAGGCAGGACAAAGCGCAGCCTCCGTGAGGAGGGCCCTCAAGTGGCTATCCCGCTCCTTCGAGTTCGAGGGTGAATGTTTTTGCAGATCCTGCACTTGTCCTTTCTGTGGGACTCCCTCAAATATTTTAAACAGCTCTCGTGGGGGTCACTAATGGGCATCGGCCAGCTGCACGATGAACATGGCTTAAAGCCTGGGGAATGGGGCATGTCTCACTCTGAGATGAAGTCCCAGCCAGGACTCTAACTCCTAAACTACAATTTTAACACAAAGGAGACAGAACAATGGACTGTAAGAACTGCTAACGCTCTTGCAATGCAAGACAGGGAGCTCTGACCAATCATCACGGGCACGAAGAAGGAACTGAGAGGGCGTAGGGTCGGCAGCACCTAATATACCAACACACTGTTAAGGCAAAAGTCTCTGACAACTGTGCACCTGGGTGCACACACACCTAGAATGGAATCAACATGAGCAAGCACTCAAAGAATAATGAATTTGTTTAAAATATAAAAAAAGATAGGCCTCAAATAAAAGTCAATAGTCAAAATTCTAAAAAAGTATTCCTACAGTTTGAAACGACCTTTATTAAATGAGATCTGGATCCAAAATTCTGTGAAACAAAATGTGTATATACGTATGTCCAGGCAAAGACAGGATGTTGTATATCTCAAACTGAATAAGCTCTGAGTGTAACTGAAACTCTTCAGCTGCATATTTCAGTGGGGTGACTGGTTAAACATATGCTAATCATGAGTTACTACAAGGTCTTTGAAGATTTTGTGATAGCTCCATTTCACTCAATGGCAGAAAATGTTATTTCAACATCTTGCTGTAAATCTCATAAAATTTCATGTAGTAACTGTGTAATTACCATGTGTCACCATTGTTACTGCAATTTTTGACACTTTGACCTCTTACAAAAATAAGCATTGGTACTTAAGCCAAACCACCCATACTTATGAACTATACAAATTTAACACTTAATAGCAACAGGCTGAAAAGGACTGAAGAGAATCTGTTCACCTCACCCCCTACAGAGATGTTGAAGACTAAAATTAAAATCTATAATGAGGCGGTTAGAGAAGCTATGGTAGAGTGAAAAATGATTGCCATCAAAATCCCAGGCTGCTGTTTGGTACAATTTATAGAATATTGTGTCCCTCACAGGAAAAAACAGAATGCTATTCTCAGGAGGGCGCTAACCCTTCTTCTAATGAGCTCTTAAATTATCTTTGTATGTAAAAAAGTAAGTAGGTAATATTCAAGCTAGCCATTCTACTTGTGAGGAACTGATGTAAGCTGTCAATATCTGTATAATATATATATATATATATATACACACACACACATATATACATATATATACACACACATATATATACACATATATATACACACACACACATATATATATATATACACACACATATATATATATATATACACACACATATATATATATACACACACACATATATATATATACACACACTCTCTCTCTCTCTCGCTATGTTTTATTCATAATATTTTATAATGAATTTAGTCTTATGGAAGGTAACCAGGTGACAGCCCTGCAGACCACTATCTACAGAATAGACACAGATAAGGCAGTAGCTGACCAAGAGCCTGTCGGTATTCAGCAGCACACACTACTGAGGTGTGATTTCTAAAGTGCACTCACGAGTTCCCTAGTGCACTTCAACTTAGTGCACTTTAAAAGAGTACTACCTGAAGGCACACTAAGTAACTTCCAGTGCACACCAGCAGGGTCAATATGGACCAATTAATGTGTAGCACATTAGCATACTTTTAAGTATCAGAGGGGTAGCTGTGTTAGTCTGGATCTGTAAAAAGCAATGAGTCCTGTGTATTGGAGCATAAGCTTTCGTGCGTCTGACGAAGTGGGTATTCACCCACGAAAGCTCATGCTCCAATACATCTGTTAGTCTTTAAGGTGCCACAGGACTCATTGTTGCTTTTCAGCATATTTTAGAAATCACACTCATTGTGCGCATTGCCCCACCGCATGGACAAGCCCCAATTTCACAATATTCAAGGTCCCTTGATCTGTGACTGTGCATTATTACTAAATTATGTTGCAAGGTCTCAGGAACTTTGTAGCAGGCCCCAGCATAGAAGAGAAAAACCCATCCCATCACCAGCTTGATACAGCCTGTCCCCTGCTGCTTCCATCTGTCCTACCACAGTTCAGAAACCTCATGTCCTTCCTTCTACTGCAAGACAGCTCTATATTCCCCTCCTCCAGAAGAAATGGCAACAGCCAAAGGATATAAAAGATACCTCAAAATCAGGCCTCAGGGAGCTGCAGTAAGAGAGGAGTTGGGAGTAGGGGAGGGGAAGGCTTGCTGAAGGAGTTGCTTGAGTCAACTCAGCAGGGCAGCCATATACCAGCTACAGATTCTAGTGTACTTTACGATAGTGTACATTGGAGTAACTATTCATTTCAATTGAGTTATTCTGACTTTCACCTATGTGATGGAGATCAGAATCTGGCCCATTAATACACATAACCTTGGGCCCATTTTATCCTGCCAATGTATGTCAGATCTGTTCTGGGGGGAATCCGCCTTTATAGATGAGTATGTTGTTCAATTACCCATACTCATCCCAAGCTTGGGTTCGCTGCTGACACTGCTAAGAACACTGCATAGTGGTATGTGCCAATTCTATCTTTCAACAAAGCCTCAGTGAGAAGCTCTGAATTAGTTTTAGTAATTAGCCATCACTATCCAACCAACAGCACGTGATGTTTTTTCTGGTAATATATCTAAAGATTTTGTTTGCATCTGGTAAACTAAACCCTGTTAATGGTTCTTTCCAAGGCTTTGTGGCCTCAATCAAGAAAACGTTTGTTAACCTCTGTTGTCCTCCAACTGCAAGCCAATTTCAAGTTTATTAAATTGAAACGGGACTTTAAAGGAATCAGAGCAACTATGCACTTGCCTGCATATACAAAATATAATTTCTTTGATTCAGTATAATCTACTTTTCATTACTGTCACAAGGACACTGAAATTATTGTACCACAAATTTTAATTTAAATGCTTAGGTGAACTCATCTATGGCATCTAACATTTTTGCTTGTTACCTGACTTTATATATACAGCCACTGAATCATGAAGTTCTTTTAAACCCGCTTAATTCATTCACATAGCAGAGCTTTGCAGTGCAATGGTTCCATTCTTATTGCACCTTGCTTTATGATGTACAAGAATGTTTTGTTTAGGAATATAGGAAAGTTCATTCCTTATCAGCCAAATTCCATCTAACCTGGCATCTTCTCTAACAGAGGTTAGTACCAGACACTTCAAAAGAAGGTGCAAGAATCATGTACCAACATGCTCAAAAGAAAAGTTATTTTTTAATTCCGGTTAGATAGTGGTAGCATTATGTTCTGAAGCATAAGGGTTTATACCTCTTTTATATCAAATGTAACTGTACATGTCATTATCCACATAAATGCCTAATCTGTGTTTTCATCCTGCTAAAGATATCGCAAAAACTGCCCTGTATCAGGGGTCCAAGAATCAGTTATTATTTGTGCTTTGTTTTAAGATCTTTCCCTCCCTCCCGTGAAAAACTTTTAGTTCTCAGTATAAAGTGATTTTATGCTCTCAAATTTGATACAGTACCCAGGGAAAATGGGTAGGGTGTGACAGCAAGTTCAAATAAGGGAGAAAAAGATAGAGGGCTACTAGGATGAGCAGCCACTATGAATCAGCCAATGGGATTCTGTCAGTTTCTTAAGAATCATACTGTTAGATTTTGGGGCTGCCTGAGAGCGTGTTTAAAGAGGAACTAATAAATCAATCATAAGCATTTGAAGAGCCAGGATCACCTAGCAGACCAAATTTCTCTGTAACACTGCCACCCCTATTTTGATTCACACATTTTCCTTAAATACACTAAATGAAGGAGCTCACATAATCCAGGAATTAACAAGTGAAGTAACACACTGATGAACAAGCTGTAGAAGAAAAGCACCATTAGATAACAGAATAAAACCTGCTTGTTCACAAAAATAACACAGTCAAACCAACAAGAACAAAAGCAAAAGGTGGAAGAGAGCAGTGAAACAGAAAGAATGTATCAAATGTATACAAAAAGGAAAGCAGCGTGAGGGCAAGAAGCCAGACACATTACACATGACATAAGTAAATAAATCAAAGGAAGTGAGATTAAAACCAGAATTAACTGGAGGAGGGGGAGATCTATAGCACCTGCACAGAGGTGTCCACCCCATGGAGATTAATATCACACAGTCTATGAAAAATATGATTTGTAGTGGCTGAACAGAGATAGTATGAAAAAAGTCACATTTCAAAATCAGACACAGGAAAAAAAATCACTATCACCATATGATGAATTTCAATCTACAACAGCATCCATCAGAAAACACAATCGTATCTGTTTGTCAAAAAGCTCATGATAATTTGATTTTACATTGCAACTGATGCTTCAACTACCTCAGTTTAAAAACAAAAAGAGAGGAGGTTCAGCTTTCAAAATCAATTTTACAAACAAATATTTTCAGCTGAAATAATGCACATTAATATTGGAGAAATAATTTTCAAAATTAAGCTGTTTTTCACTTTTGAAAAACAAACTCATTTTCCAGTGACTAATGAAGTATCACTGACTATCCATTCCTGATGACCTCTACTCATATGCACAGTCTGTGCGATGTCTTCTTTGACTGTTGTTCAGGTTACGTTACCCCACATTGAAAGGTAAACATTCAGTAAAACTGGTTGAAAAAGGAACAACAAAAAGTAGAAATTTTGGAAAACTGGAAATTGTTTTCTATCCTACTTTATTTTATTATTGTCCAGTGTTTTCCAAAATTTTCCACAGACATTCACAAAAACAAGAAACAGAAAAAAATTAAGAAATCCATGTTCAATCACTGATACGCCATTTGGCAGTCTCTTATTTCTCTGTGCTTCCATTACTATCCCATCTGTAAATGAAGAGAATAATGTTTTATATACTTTTCCCACCTGACACACATACGTATGCCTGACACTTGCCTCCCAAGGCAAGTACTCTTCTCTCAGTCAAATCAGTGAAGAAGGGCTCATGGGGGGCAGTGGAAGTGCTTCAAAGACATACTGAAAATACTTGTTAAAAAGGGAGGCATCAACCCAACAAACTGGGAGGGCTTGGTGCAGAGCAGAACACAGTGGCGCCACACCATACACCAGCCACAGCTCACTTTAAGGAGAAGAGAGGTGCTCACGAGACAGAGAAGCAACAAAGGAGGAAAGAAAGGGCACAACAGTCCAGCCAACAACTATGTATCCTCCAACATTACACCTATCACTTTTGTGGGAAAATCTCCAGGGCACAAATTGGGCTCCTCAGCCACTTAAAAACCCACCAAGGAACCTCTTCAGCAGACATCATCGTCGCATCGAGGGACAGCCAAAGAAGCATACTTTGAGATCTATCACTGAAAAAACTATTTATTACTATTTACTTTTTAAACATGAGAAATTTCATCCCCAAAATGGGTATACTGCAAGATAATGAAAACAGTTTTACAGTGAAATGGCTTTCAAAAATGTGTTTTCACTGCTTGTGATGTGATCCACTTTACACTATATCTAAGTGTAGGCCAGTATCTAGCCCAGTATCCTGTCTTCTGAGATTGACTGGTGCCCAGATGCTTCAGAGGGAGCAAACAGAACAGGGCAATTTATTGAGTGATCCATCCCATCATCTAGTCCCAGATTTTATCAGTTAGAGATGTAGGGACACCCAGAGCATGGGGTTGCGTCCCTGATCATCTTGGCTAATAGCCATTAATGGTCCTATAGGCCATGAACCTGGTTATACTTTCAGCCTTCATGACATCCCCAGCAACAAATTCCACAGGTTGACTGAGTTGTGTGAAGCACTTCCTTTTGTTTGTTTTAAACCTGCTGCCGAATAATTTCACTGGCTGACCCTTGGTCCTTGCATTATGCGAAGGGGTAAATAACATTTCCTTATTCACTTTCACCACACCATTCATGATTTTATAGCCCACTATCATATACTGCCTTAGTCATCTCTTTCCTAAAATGAACAGTCTCATTCTTTTTAATATCTCCTCATATGAAAACTGTTCTATACCTCTAATAATTTTTGTTGCTGTTCTTTGTACTTTTTCCAGTTCTAATATATCTTTTTTGAGATGCACTGACCAGAAGTATACGCAGTGTTCAAGGTGTGGGAGTACCATGGAATAATATAGTGGCATTATGATATTTTCTGTTTTAATATCTATCCCTTTTCTAATGGCTCCTAACATTTTGTTAGGTTTTTTGATCCCTGCTGCATACTGAGCAGATGTTTTCAGAGAACAATCTGCAATCTCTTTTTTAAATGGCAACAGTTAATTTAGGCACCATCATTTTGTACGTACAGTTGGGGATTATGTTTTCCAATGTGCATTACTTTGCATTTATCAACCCTGAATTTCATCCTCCATTTTGTTGCCAAGTTACCTAGTTTTGTCAGATCCTTTTGTAACTCTTTGCAGTCAGCTTTGGACTTGAGTAATTTTGTATTGTCTGCAAACTTTGCCACCTCACTTTTTACCCCTTTTCCCAAATCCTTTATGAATACGTTGAATAGCACTGCTCCCAGTACAACTCCTTGGGGGACCCTCTTATTTACCTCTTTCCACTATGAAAACTGACCATTTATTCTTTATTTTCTGTCTTTTAACCAGTTACTAACCATGAAAGGACCTTCCCTCTTATTGTATAACTTTACTTTCCTGAAGAGACTTTGGTAAGAACCTTGTTAAAGGCTTTCTGAATGTCCAAGTTCACTATATCCACTGGATCACCCATGTCACATTCGCTGACACCCTTGAAGAATTCTGATAGATTGGTGAGGCATGATTTCCCTTTACAAAAGCCGTGTTGACTCTTCCCCAACATCTCATGTTCATCTATGTCTGATAATTCTGTTCTTTACTATAGTTTCCACAATTTGCCTGGTACTGAAGTTAGGCTTACTGGCCTGTAATTACCAGGATCACCTCTAGAGCCCTTTTTAAAAATCAGTGTCACACTAGCTATCTGGTGCCAAGGCTGATTTAAGCAATAGGTTACACACCCCAGTTAGTAGTTCTGCAATTTCATATTTGAAAACTCTTGGATGAATAGCATCTAGCCCTAATGACTTATTACTATTTAATTTACTAATTTGTTCCTAAACCTCCTCTCTATTCACACCTCAATCTGGGACAGTTCTTCAAATCTGTCACCTAAAAAGACTGTCTCTTTCTCACCAATGGAAAGAACTCATTTACATTCTCCACAATGGTCTTGCCTTTCTCGAGTGCTCTTTTAGCACCATGATCATGGAGTGGCCCCATGGATTGTTTGGCAGGCTTCCTGCTTCTGATGTACTTTGTTTTTGTGTCTTTTGCTAGTTGCTCTTCAGAATTTTTTTTTTTTGGCCTGCCTAATTATACTTTTAAGAATGAATTGCTGGAGTTTATATACTTTGGTAAGATACTTTCAATTTTTAAAGAATGTCTTTTTGCCTCTTTTACCTTATTTGATAGGTATAGTACCAGTTTTTTGGTTCTCTTACCCTTTTTTTTTTTTTTTAAATTGGGGTATACATATAGTTTGATCCTCTATTATGGTGTTTTAAAAAAAATTTCATTCAGCTTGCAGGCATTTCACTTGTGACTGTTCCTTGTAATGTCTGTTTAATTAGCCTCCTCATTTTAGTGTAGTTACCTTTTTGAAGTTAAACACTACCATAGTGGGTTTCTTTAGTATTTCTCCCACCAAGGATTCTAGGGAGACTGATGTTAATATTAAATATAAAAATAACTTGTTACAAATAACAAATGATTAAATAATTAAAAATGTAATTCTGGCAGACAGAGAATGCTGTCTGGCTGTGCACCACAGTCTGATTTCAGTCTCTATGTACCAAACTCTTGTCTTAGTAAGGTGACCTTTGAGTCAGTTTGCTCCAGTTCTCTGCAGGCTATGTGGCCTTACGTGACTGTTCCTTCTGTCTGCAAATCTTAAACTCAACCTCAGACAACCACACGATGAAAGGAAAACACCTTAGAGAGGTCAGTTTGAGCAAAATAAATGTGACTGGGTTAAATGATATTATTCCTGTTTTTTCTTTATATCTACAGGCTAGGGAGTAAAGATGGTCACTATAGTGTACTAAACCACCAAAGGCAGTCAGTGCTGTATTAAAAGAGCACAGAAGACTTAGGAATGTCATTTTTATAATTGTACATGTTTGATTTGAATATTATCAGAGGAAACGTATATACAGGAGAACCGTATTAATTTATACAAATGATTGGAGGACCCATAGCTAGCTAGCAAGTGAAGTAACACAAAGCAAGACAATGTACCACAAAATGTACTTTGTTAATAACTGTAGTTTCTTGAGAGGGGTCTAAGGAATAAAAGAAGAAAGTGTGAGGGTACACCCAAAGCCATGAACTGCATCTGAAAATTAACACACTAATTTTATTCTACAGTAGATGTCTGGAGTTTCCAAGGTGCTCTTACAGCAACATTTGGACTATCATGGAAACCCAAACCATATGGCCCTACCTGTCACTGTGCAACTCTAGAGAAAAACCTACCACATATTACTCGTTCATTAGCCCATTCATTTATAAGCTGATCCCCCAAGATGGTTAGGTAAAAATAGCAAAAGCTGTATGACCCTTTCAAAAGCCGATTCTATATTTCAGGGGTTGGCAAACTTTGGCTCTTGGCCCATTAAGGTAAGCCTCTAGAAGGCCTGGATGTTTTGTTTAACTGAAGCGTTCACAGTCACGGAGCCTCTCAGCTACCAGTGTCTGCAGTTTGCCATTCCCAGCCAATGGGAATTCAATGATTCCATAGAATTCCACAGAGTTTAAAATAATCAAATATTGGTGTAGACCCGTTTATAAGCCGATCCTCATTCTTTGATGCATCACTTTTTTTACCAACAATATTCGGCTTATGAACAAGTATAAAACGAAATGTAAGGATAAACAAAAATAGATCTGTGACTAGGGTTTTTGATTTCAAAAGGGCTAACTTTAAAGAATTAAGGAAATTAGTTAGGGAAGTGGATTGGACTGAAGAACTTGGGGATCTAAAGATGGAATTATTTCAAGTCAAAGTTGCAGAAATGATCAGAAGCCTGCATCCCAAGAAAAGGGAAAAAATTCATAGGCAGGAATTGTAGACCAAGCTGGATGAGCAAGCATCTCCAAGAGGTGATTAAGAAAAAGCAGAACGCCTACAAGGAATGGAAGATGGGAGTGATCAGCAAGGAAAGCTACTTTATTGAGGTCAGAACATGTAGGGATAAAGTTAGAAAGGCCAAAAGCATGTAGAGTTGGACATTGCAAAGGGAACTAAAATCAATAGTAAAAGGTTCTATAGCCATATAAATAAGAAGAAAACAAAGAAAGAAGAAGTGGGACCGCTAAACACTGAGGATGGAGTGGAGGTTAAGGATAATCCAGGCATGGCCCAATATCTAAACAAATACTTTGCCTCAGTCTTTAATGAGACTAATGAAGAGCTTAGGGATAATGGTAGAATGACGAACAGGAATGAGGATATGGAGATAGATATTACCACATCTGAGGTAAAAGCCAAACTCGAACAGTTTAATGGGATTAAATCAGGGGGCCCAGATAATCTTTATCCAAGACTATTAAAGGAACTGGCACATGAAATTGTAAGCCCATTCGCAAGGATTTTTAATGAATCTGTAAACTCAGGGTTTGTATCGTATGACTGGAGAACTGCTAACACAGTTCCTATCTTTAAGAAAGGGGAAAAAAGCGATCCGGGCAACTACAGGCCTGTCAGTTTGACATCTGTAGTATGCAAGGTCTTGGGAAAAATTCTGAAGGAAAAAGTAGTTAAGGACATTGAGGTAATTGGCAACTGGGACAAAATACAACATGTTTTTACAAAAGGTAGATCATGCCAAACCAACCTGATCTCCTTCTTTGAGAAGGTAACAGATTTTTTAGACAAAGGAAATGCAGTGGATCAAATTTACCTTGATTTCAGTAAGGCATTTGATACGGTTCCACATTGGGAATTATCAGTTAAACTGGAAAACATGGGGAGCAATATGAAAATTGAAAGGTGGATAAGGAACTGGTTAAAGGGGAGACTACAATGGGTCATACTGAAAGGTGAATTGTCAGGCTGGAGGGAGTTACTAGTGGAGTTCCTCAGGGATCGGTTTGGGGACCAATCTTATTTTATCTTTTTATTACTGACCTTGGCACAAAAAGTGGGAATGTGCTAATAAAGTTTGCGGATAACAAAAAGCTGGGAGGTATTGCTAATACAGAGAAGGACCAGGATATCACACAGGAAGATCTGGATGACCCTGTAAACCGGAGTAATAGTAGTAGGATGAAATTTAATAGTGAAAAGCGCAAGGTCATGCATTTAAGGATTAATAACAAGAACTATTGTTATAAGCTGGGGAGGCATCAGTTGGAAGTAACAGAGGAGGAGAAGGACCTTGGAGTATTGGTTGATCACAGGATGACTATGAGACACCAATGTGATATGTCTGTGAAAAAAGCTAATGCGGTCTTGGGATGCATCAAGCGAGGTATTCCAGTTGAGATAAGGAGGTGTTAGTACCATTATACAAGGCACTGGTGAGACCTCATCCGGAATCATGTGTGCAGTTCTGGTCTCCCATGTTTCAGAAGGATGAATTCAAATTGGAACAGGGAAGGGCTACTAGGATGATCTGAGGAATGGAAAACCTGTCTTACGGAAGGAGACTCAAAGAGCTTGGCTCGTTTAGCCTAACCGAAAGAAGGCTGAGGGGAGATATGATTGCTCTCTATAAATATATCAGAGGGATAAATACCAGGGAGGGAGAGGAATTATTTAAGCTCAGTGCCAATGTGAACACAAGAACAAATGGATATCAATTGGCTATCGGGAAGTTTAGACTTGAAATTAGACAGAGGTTTCTAATCATCAGAGGAGTGAAGTTCTGGAACAGCCTTCCAAGGGGAGTAGTGGGGGCAAAAGACATATCTGGCTTCAAGACTAAGCTTGGTAAGTTTATGGAGGGGATGGTATAATGGGATAGCCTAATTTTGGCAATTAATTCATCTTTGACTACTAGCGGTAAAATGCCCATTGGCTTGTGATGGGATGTTAGATGGGGTGGGATCTGAGTTACTACGGAGAATTCTTTCCAGGGTGTCTGGCTGGTGAGTCTTGCCCTCATGCTCAGGGTTTTGCTGATCACCATATTTGGGATCGGGAAGGAATTTTCCTCCAGGGCAGATTGGCAGAAGCCCAGGGGATTTTCACCTTCCTCTGCAGCCTTGGGCATGGGTCACTTGCTGGAAGGTTTTCTGCACCTTGAAATCTTTAAACCATGATTTGAGGACTTCAGTGGCTCAGACACAGGTTTGATACAGGAGTGGGTGGGTGAGATTCTGTGTCCTGCGTTGTGCAGGAGGTCAAACTAGATGATCATAATGGTCCCTTCTGACCTTAAAGTCTATGGTATATTCCCCTCGTGCATCTTTCAGGATCACCACTGAGAATAGACCTTTTATTTCTTTATTTATTTGCAATTTATGTTTAGATAAATTACTTAAGACTTTCTTTACTGCTTTCCATCGGTTACAGTTTCGTTACGTAGCAGATGAGGCCAAGTCAGACACAGAAGGAGTGAGGAAAGTCTTCACTACTTCATGGTTTTCATGGCATCTATCGTATAAATTGGTGGTATTCAGACCTCAGTGGTTCAGGAACCAAACTAGTGATCAATAATATCCAAAAAAGCTACAATACTATGAGTTCCTTGTTTCATTTACACTCCCCCTCCCATATTATGTATATGTATTCTCACAGCAAAACAATTCTCATAGCAAAATGACTGACCAAATATTCTACAATCGGTTAATAACACAGTAAAAACATCCTGACTGTTCAATAATTAAATCACATAGCGTTTTAATATAATGTGCTGCAAAGAGCTGCAGGAAACACACTGAAGAGCCACTTACGGCTCCCGAGCCTCAGTCTGTGTCTCACTGGTATAGATAAAGTTTCCTGCATGTGAAATGGCAACCTGCGATTACAGTCCATTTATAGGTTTTGCTGGCAAGATTTTCATGACTTCCTTGGAGATGTACTCCTTTCCTGATTCTGCAAAACACTAAAAACCTGCAAAGAGGGCAACATTCCAGTCTGGAAGTGACCTATTTGTTTGAATACAGATATTACTCTTCACTTCCCGTCCCACCTATTAGTAAGTTTGCCTGACACTGACCATTCTAATATCCTATTTTCAGTGGCTTACAGAGGTGCCAAACCTTCAACATTTGGGCTGACACTTTTCATTCCTAGCTGTTATGTGCGAGGGGAAGGAGGGCTGTTAGAGGATATGAAAATTTTCATGCAAAATGGTTCAGCTGTTTCCAAGAATAAGGATAGAAAAAAATGTTTTAGCCATGTTAAAAAATTCTGGTAACCATTTTTTAAAAAAAACCTGTAAGTACCTCCATGCTTTGGAGCAGGGACTTGAAATTTGGCATGTGGTCACCTGTGTGTCATGTCTGTGCCTTTTACCATCTGCGTGAAAAATCTGCCCAACTTTAGCTGAGTTATGAGCCTTTGAAAACTGCAGTCTACACAAGCTCAGTGGAGACTTTACATTTTAGCACTAATATCTCTGACGATTCCATCACTAAGCTCTGGGCTGCTGTGAGGTCCAGCTCCAGACATGTGAACTGAGAGCATGCAGGCTGTCTGTCCTCTATTCTCAATGACTCTCTGCTGGGCCCAGGCAGCATGGAGGAGGAAGCCCTCTAATGCAAACGCAGGGGGGACAAGTGTTTGGGGAGCGGGGGCCCGGTATATTAGGGCAAAAAGCCTGGTGGAGGAGTGGAAGCTAGGATTGGAGGAACACAACTGAGACTGGCTGCACAAGTAGATGAGACTGGGAAATGGGAGCCAGTGGGGTTGAGGGAAAGGAGGAGGAGACTGAAATCAGATGAAGAGCTGGTGATAGACTGAGATTGGGTGAGAAGGGAGACTAGTATTGAGAACTGGGAACCAGTGGAGCAGGGGAGGTGCAGGCTGAGAAATAGTATTGCAAAGATCCGAACAGTAACACCTCTGTCTTGCTCTTCGTTATTTAGGAGACCTGTTTCACTAATCCTTAGCACCAGTTTCAAATAACAATAGAAATCTGTAAATATAGAATTGTATCTCTCATTTCAGGATATCCAAGAGGACTTCCTAAAGTGCATTGTCCATGTGCTGTTGATGCCATGCAGAGTGCATGTTCTCTGGGCACTCCCTGCTCACCCAAGCACTCTGGGATAGCTGCTTATAGTCTCAGAAAATCTACCAATGCACACATGGTTTATGGCATGGTAGGAATGGGCATGCAAACATTCCTATAATGGGAACAACACTGTTGTGTGGAAGCAAACTGAACTGTGTTAATTTGTAACCACTTAAGGTGACAGAGCCTTTTATTAGTTACCAAACCAAGTTCTAAAGAGTTGAGTGTAATGTAATGGGGTCTTAAACTAGTTAGATATGAGCATCACACAGAAAGCTATTAAACGGCAGCTAAAATTGCTGACTTCTAAACAATTAGATATGAAATTATAGAACAAATTCCACACCACTAAAGTAATAGTGATAACAGTATAAAAAGTAATGCTATGAAAACACTAGAAGTCGCCAATTCTCTGCCTCCCCCCTATTATTTAGGCCACATGGCAGTTGACAGAATTGTCCAGAAAACGTTTTTAAATACTAAAAAAAAGAAAGAAAAACGGTTACTTACCTTTTCATAATGGTTGTTCTTTGAGATGTGTTGCTCACGTCCATTCCATTCTAGGTGTGTGTGCGCCCATGTGAACAGTCGTTGGAGACTTTTGTCTTAGTGGTATCCATAAGGTCGGCTATAGCTCCCTCTTGAGTATCATGCTCATGCGTTGTATATTAGGCGTGTCAAGGTTCCTTCCCCATTCTGAACTTTAGGGTACAGATGTGGGGACCTGCATGGACACTTCTAAGCTTAATTACCAGCTTAGATTTGGTATCGCTGCCATCATCCAGAATTTTCCGTGTCTGGATCACTCCCTTTCCCCCGAAAACCTTCCCCTCCCTGGGCAGCCTTGAGAGACTCCTTCACCAATTCCCTGGTGAGTCCAGATCCAATCCCTTGGATCTTAAAACAAGGAGAAATTAACCATCTCCCCTCCCTTCTCCTACCAACTCCTGGTGGATCCAGATCCAACCCCCTTGGATCTAAAAACAAGGAAAAAATCAATCAGGTATTAAGAAAAAGGCTTTTAATTAAAGAAAAGGAAGGTAAAAGAAAACCTTCTGGGAGAGATTAGCATACCAGCTACTCTCACAGACAACAGATTCAAAACACAGAGGATGTTCCCCTGGGCACAAATTTAGTTACACACACACAAAAAATACCCAAATACCCAATTTGATTCTACCTCTAATTGCATAAGACAGGTTACAAAGAAATAAACATAAACCTATTTAGTCCTTTCTAAAACTTACTACTCTGACAAGAGGCTGGTTCCTTGATCTTTTTCACTCCGGCTGAAACTGAAACTCTCAACAAAGGAAAAACTTCCCTCCTTCCTTTTGAAACATCTTGTTCCCCCATTGGTCCCTCTGGTCAGGTGTTAGCTAGGCTAGGTGAACTTTTTAACCCTTTACAGGTAAAAGAGGCATTAACCCTTAACCATCTGTTTATGACAAGGCGCCACCGACCCTACGCCCTCTCAGTTCCTTCTTGCTGGCAACACTCAGAGGAGTAGGAGGGCAGGTAATGGAATGGACATGAGTAACATCTCGAAGAACAATAGTTATGAAACGGTAGGTAACGTTTCTTTCTTCTTCGAGTGCTTGCTCATGTCGATGCCATTCTAGGTGACTCACAAGCAGTATCCTCAGAAATGGGCTCGGAACTCACAGTCTAGTGCAGGGGTGGCCAACCTGTGGCTCCGGAGCCACGTGCGGCTCTTCAGACGTTAATATGCGGCTCCTTGTATAGGCACCAACTCCAGGGCTGGAGCTACAGAAGCCAACTTTTCAATGTGCCGGGGACGATCACTGCTCAATCTCTGGCTCTGCCACAGGCCCTGCCCCCTCCCGAGCCTGCAGTGCCCTTGCTCCTCCCCCTCCTCCCCAGAGCCTCCTGCACACCACAAAACAGCTGATCAGGAGGTGCAGAAAGGGAGGGGGAGGTGCTGATCGGCAGAACTGCCAGTAGGTGGGAGGCTCTGGGACCAGGGTGGGGGAGCTGATGGTGGGCTGCTGACTTATTACTGTGGCTCTTTGGCAATGTACATTGGTAAATTTTGGCTTATCAGGCGCAGGTTGGCCATCCCTGGTCTAGCGGCTTGCAGTACTGCTCTACCAAAGCCACCATCGTTCCTAACCTGCAGGATAAATGCATAATGGGACGTGAATGTGTTAATGGATGATCCAGTGGCCACCCTACCGATGTCCTGGACGCTGCACGATCTTTCATCCTATTGGCCACCACGACAAATAATTGCATTGACTTGCAGAATGGCTTGGTCCTTTCAACGTAGAAAGCTAGCACTCTCCTGACACCTAGGGAATGCAATCTATGCTCCTCCAACTTATGTGGCTTTGGGGAAAAAACAGGCAAGTAAATGTCCTGACCCGTATGAAACTGTGACACCACCTTGGGCAGGAAAGTCAGGTGTGGCTACAGCTGGACCTTGTTTTTGTAGAAGACTGTATAGGGTGGTTCCAAGGTAAGCACTCTAATCTCACAGACCCGACAGACAGATGTTATTGCAACCAAGAACGTGACCTTCCATGAAAGGAGGAGGAGAGAACAGGAAGCCAGACGCTCGAAGGGGGCGTGTGTCCCGTGAGCTGCAACAGCATGAGATTCAGGTCCCACAGAGGGACAGTGTCCCTGACATGTGGAAAGAGGCACTCGAGGCCCCTGAGGAACCTGGCAGTCATGTCCTGGATAATAACCGACCTACGCTTGAGCGGCAAATGGAAGGCCAAAATAGCGGCCAAGTGGACCTTGATAGATGAAAGGGACAGGCCTTAGAGGTTGAGATGCAGAAGGTAGTTCAGGATGAACTGCAGTAAGGCCTGCTCGGGCTGAATGCCTTTATCTGAGGTCCAACAAGCAAACTGCTTTTGTTTGGCCAGGTAGGTCGTTCTGATGGAGGGCTTTTTGCTGCCGAACAGGGCCTTCTGGACAGCAGCTTAGCACTCCTGCTCCTCTGCACTTAACAATGCAGCACCCAAGCTGTGAGGTGCAGCACCACCAGGTTCAGATGCAGAAGACTGCTGTGGTTTTGGGACAGTAGCTATGTTCCCTATAAGCTGCACGGTTCGGTGGTTGCCCAGGAGAGATTCAAGTGCTGCACAACTGATTAGCAGAGCCATGCACATCCAGTTGGCAGTATGTGTTCAGGTGCTCGACCTCGCTGCTTTTCAGCCACGTTGCTCCTGCAACTGCTCTTGGTACCCTCCTGCTGGCTATGCAGAGCGTGGGGGGGCGGGGGAGGAAAGGATGCTGATGTCAGGGTGTCGTCCCCTCACCCCCATCTCCACAAAGCAGTGTAGAGGGGACAGGGCTCAGGACTTGTAGCAGTTCTAAGGTTTGAACAAACCGTCAGGTGAGTGCGTGCCTTAAAGAGACTACACACTCCTCAGCAGCCAGCAAGGAAAATCTCTCTCTCTCTCTCTCTCTCTCTCTCTCTCTCACACACACACACACACACACACACACACACACACACACACACACACACACACTCTTACTTACTTACTTACTTACTTCTTGGTACTTCTTGCAATGCACATATATTCTCTGTGTTATTTTAGTTTTTTTAATGGTCTATGCATTTCATAATTTGTATTTCTTTCTTACAATTTAGTTCTGTGAGTAGTGAGTTCTAAAATGCCTAACTTTTCCTAGCTGAAATAATTATTCCTACTGGTAACTTTTAAAAATATATATATTATATCAGGTTTGTTGTTTCCGCTGGTGGCACACATCTGCACATTACCTTGGTGCACATAAAATTTATTCTGCATATGGGTGGCACATTTATTCTGCACCCTGGCCACCGAGCCCACAGAGTCCCAGGCCATCTGGAGGGCACTTCTCACCACTGTTTTGCTCTTGTCCACCAAGGCAGCAAACTTCTCGGCTCAGTCCTGTGGGAGGCCCTCCTTAAACTTGCTGATGGAGTCCCACGGTTGAAGTTGTACCTGCCTAGTAGGGCCTGATGGTTAGACACCTGAAATTGCAGGCTGGCTGTTGAATAAGATTTTCTGCCAAATAAGTCCAGTCTCTTGGCTTCTTTATTTTTTGGTGCGCCACTTGTCTGTCCCTCCCTGTCCATTTTGTTGATGATGGACACATCCAGGTGTCCTGCTGGAAGGTGGGTGTGCAGGTAACTCAAACCCTTTTGTGGAGATATATTTATTTTCCACCTTCTTGGAGGTAGGTGGAATGGAAAAGGGTGTCTGATACACAAACTTGGCAATTTTAAGGACTCCTGGGTGGATGGGCAATGCAACTTTGGGCCGGGGTGGAGGAGAGTATGACATTAAAGCAGTGATTGTACTGCTGCGCTCCCTGACCTCCAAGTTCAGGTTGGCAGTCTGGCTTGGTGCTTGAAGTCATCCGGGGGGTTGTTTCTGTGCGAAGGGTCCACCACCATTTCGTCTAGAGACAAAGATGACTGCCCAGACAGAGGAGGGGCGGCTTCCCCATGCTCATCTGGAGAAGGCTTCTTGGGCATCAGGGCCTGCTTTGTCGCCCCCACATCGGATCTGGCACCATGCTCCGACTCGGGTGCTGGCTGTGTCAAGAGCAGCTTGTCTGATGCGGCCTGTGAGGAATGGTGGGAATACAGGACCAGCATAACAGGTACACCCCATGGGTTCCAGTACTGCCACGAGCGGGCCATTGCCCCTGCCTCCATGCCGCTGCCGCAGGATCCGCACTGGTCTCGCAGGCCAGTAATAATTCGCCTTTTATAGGTGAGGGGCTGAACTCCCCTTCAAGCTCAGAATTGCCTTTCAGTGACCAGGGTGGAGCCACACATGCCTGAGTCTGCTGACTGATCCTTGTCAGCAACTGGTAAAGAGAAGGTGAAGACCACATCACCTGCCTGAAGAGCGGTACTGAGGAGCCAGAGAACAGTGCCATGACTGTGAACGATCCCACAATGGGGAGTGATCGATGCCTGGGAGACCACCTAGGCGATGGTGATATCCGCTTGAGGGCTCTCCTCATGGAGGCTGCACTTTGTCCTACCTCAGTGCCTTCACAATTGGACTCCACACCCAGCATCTTGGCATCAGCATACAGCACATCATGGGCACTGGAAGCCACATGGCATCGTTTCCCCTCCCCAGTGCCTAAGAAGTGGACAAAGTTGATGGGCCTGCTGGCACTGCAGAAGAAGGGGGCTTTGGGCAAAGGACCTGTGTCAGGCCACATGCCCACCACGGAGCTGCGTGTAGCCCAGCCAGGGACCTACCTCCAACTCCTGTGAATGGCAGGGAGTCCCGGCCCCAATGGGGTCACCTGTGCCAAAAGCAGGCCCAACGGCCAAAGAGCAAGTAGGTTGGCCAGCACTGCAGACACCAAGCCAGATGATACACTCAGCTAAGGCCCCGGCATTTATGGGCAAGCCAGTTATGGGACTGCCCTCTAAAGTAGCAGAGTGTCCCCTCTCTCCTGACTGTACCTGTTGGTCCCCTTCACCATCGCAACCTTGGTCCCTGGTTAGAAGACACGGGTCCTCGATGCCAAGGTCTCCATCTGCAAGGCATGGGACACCTGAGTCATGACGCCAATCCCCCAAACACCTCAGACAGCTCTCATGGGGGTCACTAATGGGTATCAGCCAGCTGCATGATGAGCATGGGGAACGGGGCATTTCCTGCTCCGAGGTGAAGTCCCAGCTCGGACTCTAACTCCTAAACCACTACACTAACACTTAAAAGTATAAGTAAGTACCTATCAACTAACAACAAAGAAGACAGAACAATGGACTGTAAGAACTGCTAATGCTCTTCCAACAAGGCGCTCTGATCTACTGTCACAGGTGGTAAGAAGGAACCGAGAGGGTATAGGATTGGCAGCGCCTAATATATCAATGCATGAACGCGGCACTCAAGGGGGAGCTACAGCTGACCCTACGATGACTGTGCACGTGGGCATGTGCATACCTAGAATGGAATCAACATGAGCAAGCACTCGAAGAACCCTTAACTATTAAGGAGCCTCAGTACTTTCAACTGCATTTGTTGACATTTGGGCATTCTTATGTTGCTAAAATCTTGTGCAACATTTTGAAGTTTGTCCCTTACATGGCTCAAATGTGTGAAAAGCAGTAAAAGAGGAGTGTGGGAGGAAAAGGCAGGAAATAATTTAGGTTACAAGCATCTAGATCCTTAGATAACCATGAGACCACAAAATTACCTACTGTCTTTTCAAAATAATCATCTCTGGTCTCTACACAGGACCAGGGAAGATTGAAACTGTTGTTGACCTGGAAGAAGTAACAGAGGATTCAGCATTCAGTACTGAAGAGCAATTTATAAGAAAATAAAGCTGAATGGGTAATATGACATATTTCTGTCAACATATGAAACAAAAGTGTCCTCTTCATTTCCTCTTATTAAAATAATTATGACAACCTATGTTAGTCTTTTTTCAAGCCTGGCATTTTCACAAGGTGACCATCCTTTTAAGAATAAGGTTAAATAATAATAGAAACATACTTCTGATATGCACAGGTCATTTGACATTAAGCTTACTTGCTTTCAGAAACAGCAGCAGTTAGGAGTTTGTGCACTGAGTGTAATTGAAGTGATTTAACTTCTTATTTTAACAAGAGGGTAATTAGAGCTCTCTGCTAAGCTGACATACATGTAACAAAACCAGGTCAAGCCACAGTATAATGACAAGCTTCTCTGTGTTATGTAACTCAACCAGAACTAGGTTTGTTTCTAGTTTTCCAACTTTGCTGTCAATTGCTCACTATAAAACTGCAAATCAGATGTAGTCCAGTGTGAAATTTTCCCACAGCTGTCAAATAATAAACTTGCGAGGCTCTGAAAAGAGAATTTAGTTCACTAACCACAATATACATTCAATTTTACTTCCTGCATGACCAGTACATCTATCTGAGCTGCTTGTGCAAAACCTTTGGGGAGTTAATAGGACACATTTAAGAACACAGTGTTAATCCAGTTATCCTCTATGCTGCTAATTATCCATATAGGCAGTTACAGTGGTGACACAAGTTAATTATCATCCTGTAGCAGGAGTTACAATACCATAAGTCAATTTCCTCACTGTAATGCATGACACTAACACTGCATGATGTCATGGCTAAACAGAAATTATCTGGTGTCAGCACTGTATATTCCACGGATTTTCACTGCTGTTCTCCCCAATATGATTCACTTTCATTATTTATGAGACCTGTCTCACTAACCCTTAGCAACAGTTCCAAATAATGATAGGAATCTGTCAGTGTAGAATTGTATTGCTCAAAACAATAATCACAGTTCCTTGAAATGTCAATATGTCAATTGAGGGTAGCACGTCTCTCAATAAACCAACATTTTGTAAAAACAAAAGGAAAATCTAAAAAAAAAAAATATTCATGCACGGAAAAAAAGAAATTTAATTCCACTAACTTCCTCTATAGCAACCTGGAACAGTGAAGTTCATTGTTCCTGCCAGTAGGTGGAGACAAAAACAAACAGCTCATATTACTTCTAATAATCTTTCTACAGTAATTCAATATTCAGTTATTTAATATTCATATAGTGCCACTGCTGTAATGTAAAGAGGTGGCAAATGACGCTCTTTATAAAAGGGTAGAAATAACCCTCAAAATGAGCTTGTAGAACAAAAGAGATCAAGCCACCACAGAGATCAACTTCTAAGGAACTCGCAGAAGTTAATCTATTTTTGCAGCACATTGAAGTAACTATCAGGAGTTAAAAATGAATTACTAGCAATGGGAAGTGAGGAAGTTATGTGAAAAACTGCAACACATTCTTTCTAGAAGCATCTGCCTGACAATCATATCCCACTTCTGATGAAAAAAACTACAAAAGCTACAAATGCCATGGAGGAGCCACACAAAGTCCATAAAAGCTTCACCCCAAGACTCAAGAAGTGACAAATGTGCAGAAAGAATGGATTACTGCAGTGGCACTAGACCACGCCAGAGAACAATTTTTTTGCCTAGCCTGGGTACTGTTAAGTTTGTTCTAAACCTGAAGAATGACATCTCCGTATAGGAAGCTGTGGAAAGCTGTTACAAAATATATTTCTGACAGAAAAGAGACATCTGAGAAATTATAAATGCTTGTTTACCCAGTCCTACTATAGATATGCGTTCACTCTCTGAACACTTGCATAGCAGTTTAAATTTATGTCAAATAAAAGTAATATCTCAGGGTAAAAATTTCCAAATTTCCTGGGCTCCTTAATTGCTTAAGTCTCATTTTTCACTTTTGAAATTCTACCCTAAATCAACAAAAGTAAAACTATTCAAAATACAGGTCACCATCCGTTCGTTCTTACAAATGTAACTCTTTATACTGTAAGTATGTGCTTGTAAAGCAGATTTTCATCTTTAATTTTCAGTTTCTCTGTGAATGTCCCGTGTAAGCATTCTCACACACACACCAAAGCTAATCACACATACAATTTTTATTCCTGTTTAATTACGCATTTCTGAAAACATCATTTGTTTAGAATAGCTTGACTATAGCTGCATGTTCTGATTGGCTAGGCATAGATCCAAATTAATCATAAGCATTTGAGTTCCATAAAATATGTTAGCTAAGGGAAGGGGGAAATCTAGTTCTTTTTTTTAAAAGAGTTCTTTATGAACTGTCAATCACCAAAGTTCTTATATTCTGTACACTACACTATTTTTCTTGCTTCGGCACAGATTAGGATGAAAACAGTTTTACAACTAATGTGAAAAAATCCAAGTTTTTTAAGATGTGGCAATCTGTTTTAATGAGCTGAGAAAGCCTACATTGACAGCATTTTCAAACTTCGCTTAAATCATTAGAAAATCCATGATGGCTATTTCTGTAGGATTTTTAGTAAATCTTCTACCTTCAAAATAACTGCTATAATAAACAACACTGAAAAAGCCAATGTAAAGAAAGCACTGAAACCTAAACAAATCTAGATTACATGCATAAGTATAAGAACATAGTTATAAGTAATCATAATATTTAAGTAAATCAGTAATTGGAAACTACAAGAAAAATCAATGCATCGACCTATGATGTGTACAAGTAGTCAGGTAAAGCAGAAATTGAAACAAAAGAAATATATTAAAGCATATATTTTGTACAGAGTCATAATGGGTGTAGGAACCATGCAAAAAAGTTCTCCTGAGACTGTAAGCACTTTGGGAAAGGAACCACATCTGCCACAAGCACAAAAATAGGTCCTCAGTTGTGACATTAACTAACTAACTAACTAACTATAAAGTAATAACATTGCATGACCAACATCTGCACCAACTCTCATCTCCAACTTGGTCTTTCAGCTTCTCCCTTTATGTTCATGCACCACAGACTGATGCCAATACAACTGACCAAGGAGTGGACACCTCTGCCTGTACCCTTCGACCAAGACTTGGAAGGAAGGGTAGGTTCCAGACCTACTCTTGCTTCTGCACCTGTACTAAGAGACTGGGGTTCTCTTTCTTTTGGGGACAGCTGTGTGAAGCTACCCACACTACAGTAACCTTAGCAAAACCAATAAAGAAAATAAAGAAATAAAGAAAACAGATCTAAAAAGGAACTGTTTGCTCAGCATATCTAGATTTACATTTCTCGCAAACAAAATTGCATTCTCAATTTTTTTCCTCTGTAAGTAAACTGATAGCGTGTATCCCCTGAAAACAATCCTCTTTCTAACCACTCTGGTCAGCCTATCATCACTACTTGCTGTCTAGATACAAATTCCCTTTGCTGTGTACAAAGATCTCCCTTACCAAGACCACCTGATCGTGAGCTTCTACCCTAACTTTCCAGCCCAGTTTTCCCCAGTTATGAGCGCACACACACGTTTAGACATGCTGCTTTCTCTAAGAGATAGACCACTGAAGATCATTTTAATTATGATTAATAGCAGTCTTTCAAAGGCTTAGCCACTTAGCTCAGATGCTAACTTTCACAGACCATCTTGTCTGGGTGGATTTAATTTTGGTAAAGCCTCATGTTTTAACTCCCTTAAGCAGGAGAGCAGGGGATCCATCTGCCCTGAGCTACGGAATTATGGATCGAGATCCAGACCCTCTGTCATACATAGTCTTGGCATATTCTAGCTGTGACCTGCCATAGAAGCCATGGAACCCTTTCAGAGAAATAAAGCTATTAGGAGACACATATACAGGTCACTTGGATGCAGTGTTCCGTATTCAAGGACCTACAAGAACCAAACCTCTCTTCGTACAAGGTTACTGTATTTACTGTTTCTAATTTAAAATTAATTCATTTTTTCTAGCTGAAAACTGGTTATAATTAATAGTGGTTTAAATTTGTTGTTATAATGAGTTATCACTTACTTAGAGATCCACCCATTATGACATTCTCACAGTATAGGTGGTTTTGAGGATGTACATCCTGTTCAACTAAGATGTTCACCAGTCAGCATGACCTTTCTTTTCTATATCTATATCTGAACAGCCTTGAGATGCATTCACACGGAAGGCTCGGTGTGAAGTTAAAAAACAAATGTTCAAAGCTTTGTTATACAGGTGGCCTTGCTGGCTCGGCAACTAGAGTGGCACTCACCTCTGAGGGGTGCCCAAGTTTAAGCAGGGTAGAGTCAACGTCTACTGACTCTTCAAAACAAGGTAAGCCCGTCCTTTGGTCAGGAAGAAACTCAAGACACTTGGGTTCAAAGACCACCTTAGCTCAGACTGGAGTTCATCTGATTTGTCTCGAGTACAGCAGCTGAGTTCTTCTAGGGATAAGAGTATTTCTTGCATTCATCTTCAGTTGTGCCTAAGTAAGATGCAGACATTTTGATAGACCCTGTAAGAAGAGAAGTCAGGCCAAGAGGTGTGTATCTGATCATGCCTTCATAAAGGTGCCCTGCCTGTAGGAGAGATCCAGTGGTCCTTTTATTTGGGGTGACAGAAATCTGCAATGCCATATGGCAGTTATAACCAGCTCATGATATTTTTGGGCTGCATACACAGAGATATCATATCGAGTGGAGAGTTATTAGCCAATATAGAGGCCTTTGTTTTAAGTAGACAAGGTAACAAGCACCCAACTCAGTCCATTATATATGAGTGCTTGTAAATGTAATCAAAAGTTGAAGACAGACTGGCATAAATTGGATTGTTTCAACTGTATTAAAATATTTTCAAGGCTTCTGATGAAGTCAAAGGTGACATAACAATAAAATGAAAGATTCTAAAAATTAAGATAAATGTTTACAGTTGAAATCCCCATAATCTGTTTTGATTAATTGTATTGGGATTATGTTGCTACTTCTTTTGGGGCACTGCTTACCCAAGGGACAGTAGGAGAAGGGGACCAGAAGAAGCAAGCCTCAACATTGTATCTTCTGCTGTCTTCATTTTCTCATGGGAGCCTGAGATACATAATGACACTGTTGCATCTTCATTGTCCTGATCCTGAAAGATGTCCTGACTGGACAGAGCCACAGAGGAAACTAGATGGTATAATCAACTCTATTGGTTCCAGCTAAATGCTGAAATACTTTTAGAATGTGAGCCTTAGGTTTTGGCTTTCACCCGGATCCTCAAGTGTCATTTTTAATCTTCCCACCTTCTCTCTCCTCTTTCCTATCTACCTCTTCCTGCCTTCTGTCTAATAAGAGTTTGACTTAGCTGGCAAAGAGAGATCCACCTTTAGCAGCACGGTTGTAGGCTTGTGACCAGAGGCAAGCTAAACACAATGCCTTAAACAGCTTGATACTGGTAAAAGTTTGCCAGGTCTCTGAGTGCATGATAATACCACATGCTGGGCCTGTGTTTTTCCGGCAGTGAGACTGAATGTGAAAATCAGTACCAGAGACGGAAGCTCCATATTCTCTCTTTGCTATTCTTTTCATTCCCCTTTTGTGTGACTTTGCTCTATCTTAAAGGAAACAGGATCAGACCTTAGCAACAACAGCTCAAGATATCTCCATTAACTTTTTCTCTTTTTCCCCAACAAAAACCGGTAATAACATCACTAATACCATCTAAAAAGACTTTCAAGAAGCTATACAACTAAAAGGCAAGGAAATAAGAGAAACTGTTGAAGTGAGAAATTTCAAATGCTTTAACTATTTTCTTTTTTCTAGGTCTTTAATAAAAGATAAGGAAATAATTTAATGATGGTTTTTACAAAAGAAGTAAGCCACAAATACCCCAAATTACTGGACTTAAATATTGCAAAGGTGAACATGGGTTTTATTAACATTTCTCCCTTGCTAGTCTCTCACACCCCCTTAGTAACACAACATCCCTCTCTGTATATCCCTTTAATGTGATCACACCTGGAATATTATATTAATTTCTCAGCATCACAATACCATAAAGATACTATACTAATAACTGGAGTTCAGAGAACAACAAGAACAAATGAATAAGAGACTGAAAGGCTTACTTAGAAGTACATTTAAAAAAAGCTACTAAATTTATACAGTATTTAATTTATATATAAATATAGCAGAAATATGACTGCCTACAAACATTTGAAGGATATAAATCCAAGAATTGAGAAGTATTATTTGGGAAGTGAAAAGTGATGCACCTAGGAATTATGGGATGAAGATAGCAAAAGGAATATTTTAGATGAATATAAAAAAAAAATCCTCCAAACTTTGAGATTTGGAAAGCTGTGACAGTCTCCCAAGAGAAACAGCATAACACCTGCTGCTCAGGACATTTAAAAACTAGACTGGATAGAACAAGTGCTGCTTCTCAACATTACCCGTAGTTCCTGTTTTAAAGAAGAGTACAACATTCAGCACTTTCAAGTCCTCACATTGGTGGTTTTTAATAAATAGACATTTTTGAAATCTTAGCTATTTTCAAGTTTTAATTACTTCAGATCTCTGAGATCACATCATCAGTTTTGGGGGGGGGGTTGGGTTTTTTTTTGGTGCAATTTAATTTCTCAAGTTCATTAACCTTTTCTTATTCCTTTATCCCTGACAGTTCCTCATCTACGCTACTAGGTATTTCCCTATTGTCCCCTGTGGTGAGGACTGTTACTGATAAATCATTTACTCATTAATCCTTATCTTCTGATCAGAGGATCATAGATGTTAGAGATGGAAAGAGACCTATTAGTCCTGGAAGTGAAAATTATAGTTCACTGGGCTTTATTCCAATCAATAATAGGAAAAATAGTTGAGAAAATCATTAAAGACATAAAGAAACCTACATGAGTCTAACAGAATAGGGAGAAACAATCAGATATTTTAGAGCTTAAATTCTGCCTCTCTCACTTGTTCACACTAACACACACACACACACACACACACACACACACACACACACACACACACTTGTGTAATTCATCAGCCATAATTTTTGTTTTCTCCCCATAGCCTGAAGCCCAAATCAGAGCAGAAGGGTTAGGTTAGGTACTCCCCGATCAAGTGCAGAACTATTGAGGAGCCACTCCACAGCAGTTACTGAAGTAGCCTCCATGGGACCTTATGTAGCCCTTCTGCAGTGTAGCAGTCAATGTTTTGACAGCAAATAAGATTTCTGGATTTTTTGTCCTCCATTTCTACATTTTTATATACATAATGATATGGCTGGAAGTGTTTTTTATTTGTTTCTAAGAACTTCTTCATTTCACAATGAACCCTGTGAATCCTGGCTGGATAAATCATCTATTTAAAATAAAATCTATGTCTACTGTCATCAGACGCTCCCAGTGCGGTGCTCTGCTCTGTTCAATGTTGATATCAATTGGCTGCATGCGTGTGATCCCTCTGTGAGCTGTCCCAGCTCTGCGCAGAAAGCTGACACAGCAGACCCCGAGAGAACCCCCAGTGACCACAGACTCTAGTAAGATACAAAGGCACGTTGGCCAGGTTTATTGTTGAAGAGAAACACAGTCTCCAGCTTTCCCTGGCATAGAAGTCCAAGGTGCTGTTAAGGTGTTGCTAGCTAGTACATACGTGCTCCCTGACAATGGACTCAGCTCAGTCGGTGGCGGGACTTTCCACTGCCCCCTAGGCTGATCAAAGACATCCACTCAGAGATGCATTCTTATATAGGGGTACAAATGAGTTACACATCACTCCTGACATACTGAGGTGCAACCCCTCTACGTAGCAAGGTACAACCCCTCTACATAGTAAGGTGCCGCCTCTCACCTTGTACATGTTGGCTCAAACAAAACAACTCTATCCATCATAGTACCCTTTTGGCCCTGTCATTGGGATGGGTCAGCCTGTTCCTTGTTATCTGTGTGGAATGTACAAGTATGCGAATGGGCTGATATCTGGTGCCCGGTACCTTTTAGGTATGTCTCTTTTTGCAGCATCAGCCCTTTCCTTGCAGCTTCTGTGAGCAGGGCCTGCCTCTGGCTCACAGCTTAACTTTGCTTTATGTTAGCAAAATCTTGACTATTACTTTAGTTCAGGCCTTAAGTCTCATACCGGGCCTCTGATACCAAGGTTTATATCTCAGAGCCTCCTCTTACTATATCTACTAATTCAGATACCTTTTCACATAAACACCAGACCCTCAGAATGAAGACAAATAGAGTTAAAGTTTGCTCTCGTGTGCTAATTACAGTATTTTACACATCTATGTGTAGAGAACATTTATAGTTTAAACATTATTTTTATATATTATCAATCCCAAATGCACTTATTGTAAGAATCATAACAATTAAAGCCACTGAGAGGTCAATAATGTATATAGTAAGATGAGTCGCATGAGGTCATGTAGGGTACAATCAATTAAAATGCACAGTGAATTGTTAAATGAAAAATCTGAACAAGCAGCCTGTTATCAACCAAAGGTTTTCACGTGCGTTAAAAGGTTCATTTAAGTATTTTTGTTATTTATGAGCACAGAAGTAATAGTTATATCAGATATTCATAGGTGACTTAGATGATTGATACCAATTTCTCTTCATAATATGACCAGCAAATAAAAAACACAGCAGTTGTAATATAAAGAAATAACATGTGACAAGGTTTCCTAAAACATTTCTATTTTGGACCTCACAAGCTAAATTGCTTTTGCTGGCCCTTTCCACCTCTCAGCATGGTTGACAGACAAATTGATCGAAACATTGGAAAATAATATGCTTGCAAAATTTCTCTGGGTGAGTTTTCAGTCTTTTGAATTTTTCATACAAGAACAAAATGAAAGATTGCCTCCTTGATTTTTCCTCCATTATGCGTCCCGATCTTATGTACTACAGGAACATACAATACTTCAAACAGCAGCAATGCATTGTAAACAAAATGTATAACATTTTTCATAGAACACCGAAGCTGTGTGAAGTTAAAAGACTGGGTAGCAGGCATCTTTGCCCTGCAGATTATGTTGTTCAATTATAATGAATTCATACATTTGATGTTGCCTTAGGGCCTCTCATTAGACTTAGGGGTGTTTATTACAGGAAATATTGCTTGTATCATTTAAGAAGCAAGGCGGCTAGATGATTTGATTAGAAATGTTGACAGTTGAGGTGCGTAAAAAATGTGTCATTCACCCACATTTTTCCAACTTTAATATTAGGATCCTTCATTTTTAATGAATTCTTTAACCCTTTCTGCACTTGTACATCAATATGAAACTCTCCACAGTATTTATGGCATATTCTGCTATTAGCGCTGCACATTCTTCACTTTGAACTGGTATTCTGAAGCGAATCAATACTACTTCTCTGACAGCTAGAACAAAATATAAATGCTGCATTTCAATCATAATTTTTATATATTATACACACACTAAATATCAAAGCAACTCCATACAATCATCTAACTATGTTAAGTGGTTCTACTTTCTGTAGTTTAGATACTATAGACCCTAAGGCTCTTATAGAATTTTTAAATTAACTTCTATTACATTATAGCAAAGGCAGAATCCTCATACATTTAAATTTACACCTCATGAAAATTCTTATTAACTAAATTATTTTCCTCTGTACTGGCAGGTCAAGAATCAATGAATAGTCAATCTCTTTTGGCCCAAATTAAACAAATCATAAAAGATAGTATAAGTTTTCAGCATTGCAAATTAAATTTAAGAGGTAATATCAGCCAGATTTAAAAAAGCCTACCAGAACTCAGACTGAAGAAAAATAATTCTCTCTGTAGTATTTTTGTTTTACTTAGCTGGCTGCACCAGTTTTGTTTGTTTACTAAGTTCATTACAACATTTCAACAAATAAAGACACATTGTATAGCTTCCTAGAGGTAACATATAGCAGATTTAATTTACATACAATTTTAGAACTGATATGTAAATATGATATACATGATATGTGATGCTGTGGGGGGAAAAAAGTCAGATTAAACAGTAACCTGTCTGGATGTTGTCTGCACTAGATCCACAGACACTTGGTAGCTAAAATATTTTAACATACTCTATCTATTAAAAAAACTAGTTTTAAATATTATCAAGGTTTTGATAGCATGTAATGAAAGGAAAATTCAAAGTTAAGACTGATAGCCTTTAACTCACATGGCTCTTTAACAACAAGAAGACATAATCATGAATTAATAATTGAGTGTCAGTGTTAATTTTCTTTTTACTGGTCTCAGTCCACCACATTATTATTTAAAGCACAATTTACTTTTGTTAAAAATAGGATATAAAATAATGCAGTAAAATGTATATAATTTACCAAGACAACAGATAGACATATCATCCTTCCTTGTCACTTGCTTACTGCGGTGTGCATACTTCCTTATACTCATACACTTTGTTTTTTTTCTGTGTCATACTTAGTCACCTACATAAAAGAAAAATCAGACAAGCCAAATTGGTCCGTTGTTTAAAAGAGACAAACTGGTCTTACATGTAAATAGGTAGCTAGATTTTTTTTAAAAATCATATTACTGGGCGATACTCCTGAGAAAATAATGGCACTTCTACATTTCTGAATTTCCAACCTCATCCGAACCCACCTGGGGGAAAACAAAAAGATGTCATCTAGTGGATTCAAATGTTTCCATTTTCATTCTGGCTTTTTTTTTTTTTTTTTGCTACTGAGCCATGTTTCTATGGGAAGATGTCTTTCCCAAACCATACTATACTTGTGTGGGAGGGGCGGGTTTTGCAGACAAATAACCATATAAATATAACATCTCTATGGGAGCCATCTTGGCTGCAAGTGGTGGATATATATTTACTAAATGTCTTCACATTTACCATTTTGACTGTAGCACATACTGAATGTGACATACAATCACAATCCCAGAGAAATTTCTCAGATCACGGTCAGTAGCCACTTCGCCAAATATTAGCTGTATCGCCCTTTCTGCAAAATACCACAAAACATTTGCATCACACTTAATGAACCAACGGACAACCAAATTTCATTCTGCTACTAAAAGTCATTTCTCTCCCTCTACACAAAAGACCTGAAATCTAGTTTTAATTCTTGTTTTTGCATTTCTGAAATTTACAGTTCATTAAACTATTTCTTTCACAAAATAAAATGAATCCAAAAATTAGACTTTGTATGTTAAGTTTCAGTCTGGTACAAGTTTTGGCATGTTAATGTGTAAGTCCCAGAAAAAAGGGAATTTAATTAAAGCCCTAATATGACCTTAACTATATTGGAACAAATAACGGCTTAGGACTAGGTTCCAAGTTTTGCATTTACAGAGTATATCTGAAGTATTTAGTAGACACATCCTTAAGAATAACTGATTCAGTGTTTTCCTCTAAATCCCAATGAGCTCTGTATCCTTCATGACTTTCCTGAATGAGCTATCCCAACAAACACAAATGCCTAGAAGAAGGAAGAAGCACAAATGTGAGCTTTGTTCTGAGCTAGAATCTTCCCCACCCTGTCATGACAATACCAAAATGGCAGATCTGGTATGATCTGAATGTTTCAGTATATTTTTACAATCATCATCTCAAATGTAGTTAGTAACAAAGTCACCATCATACCCAAGCCCACAAATGCTTGTTAATTTTGTCATGTTCAAACATTAGCTACATTTTTAAAAACAGATTTTTTATATAGAATCAATAATATTTAGATTTAATCTAAATCTTTAACAGTTTGAAAGCACTTAATCTACATTTAAAGATGTTTGCCTCTGTGTAAAGATAATTCACCACTTAATAGTTTGTTTTTTTTAACTGGAAAGCTGCTTTCTATCTTAGAATATCTATAGAACTAACAGTAGCATTCCTAAGTTAGGAGTGACAAATACTAGAAAACCTCTACAATTTGGCTTCCATATCTCTGAATTGGTATTTCAGTGACAGATGTTTGTTGCGGCAAAAACCTCTGTCAGAACAAAATTAGGTGATCTATCATTTTAAGATATGGTCTTCATATACTGTTTACTCGAAGATATCACTTGCCTCAAGCCAATTTTGACCAAGAACATTTTGTGATATGGAAGTGATTTGTATATCATCATTTTTGTGATAAATGTAGCTCTTGAACACAAAATAACCTACCATTCCACAGTATTACAGTTAAAACTCCTACACCAGTAAATCTGTACTACTGCTTTTATTACTACAAAGATACTGTATCTAGACTTCAATGTATTTTTCTTTTTTTATTTGCTGAATGAGGTTGCCCATTTGCCTGGTTTCAGACCTGAGGACTTGTTTTTCATGCCATGGTTTGGTCCAGACTCAGAAATGTTTCTCCAGTTTAGAGGGACTCTGTTGGAAAGTGAACACTGCTCCCCACAAATGAACATCATCTCCCCTCCCTGCCCCCTGCAATGTAAATACATTTTGCTTTTCAATGCCTCTGATTGGGGCAAAGGGCAACTACAAAGCACTACAACCACATGCATAGAACAGCTACCCTGGGTCAGACCAAAGATCCATCTAGAACCAGTGTCCTGTCTTCTGACAGTGGCCAATGCCAGGTGCTTCAGAGGGAATGAACAGAAGAGGTAATCATCAAGCGATCAATCCCCTGTAGCCCATCTCCAGCTTCTGGTAAACAGAGGGTAGGGATACCATCCCTGTCCATCCTGGCTAATAGCCATTGATGGACCTATCCTCCATGAATTTATCTAGTTCTTTTTTGAACTCTGTTATAATCGTGGCCTTTATGACATCATATGGCAAGGAGTTCCACAGATTGACTGTGCGTTGTGTGAAGAAATACTTCCTTTTGTTTGTTTTAAACCTGCTGCCTATTAATTTCATTTGGTGATCCCTACTTCATCTGTTACAATGAGTAAATAACACTTCCTTATTTACTTTCTCCACACCAGTCATGATTTTATAGACCTCTATCATATCCTCCCTTAGTCGTGTCTTTTCCAAGCTGAAACACATTAAAACAATAGTTCTAAGAGGAATGAACTGCCCACAAACCTCTCAATGAGGTATTAACTCAGAAGCCTAATGCTCTCCCATTAACTACTTTCATCCTTGAACATTTTAGCAGAAACATCCAGCTATTTTAGTATTATGGATGGAGCTTTGAAATCTTAACACAATTTGAGTAGAGTATTACTATTTCCCCTATTCCACTAAGCTGTAAAGAGTGAGATGAGCCAGAGAACAAGGAAGCAACACCAAGTCAGGCAAAGAAAGTAGGCAAAGACATAGAAAGTAGATGGACAGGATGGAAACAAAACAAATGACAGAAAGCAAACAGATAAAGAAAAAGGCAGAGGAGCAAAACAAGATATCTCAATCTTGACTTGGATGGACTCTCTTTAAGTGTGAGAGTGGATGAGTCAGACTTTGACACACACACCCTTTGGAGGCTAATTAACAGTGACACCTGCCCACTAGTAAATTAACTGAGGCCATTAACAGTTATACAGGCCATTGAATAACCATAATATAGTAATAAATTCTGGTCACTATTAGCCCTAGATTAGGCTAAAAATAATGAACTAGAGATGAGAGGTTCTGAGGGGTTCTCAAACATATTACTAAGGCAACCCACTAACTGCATACTTTTTTGCCCCCAGCCTTACATATATGCACCCTCTTACTCAACCCTAATCCCAGCCTGATGGGGAGAGTAGGCACAGGTGGGGAGAGAAGAAAATTGGAGCGAGAGAGTGCCCTTAACTCAGCCTGCAGTGATGACTCCGTCATATGGGGCTGGGCCTGTCTTAACGCTCCAGGTTTACAACCTGGTGTAATGACCGAGGGGTGGCTAGTCCAAATTTGAGGGAGTGGTGTTGCGATCTGGTGCACAGGATCACAGTGCCACTCAAATTTGGCCTGGCTGCTCCTCCATCATTGTGCCAGGCCCCACAGAATGGGAGCCTCCCTTGCAGGGTGGGCATGAGTATGAGAAGGAGGCTTGTTCTCCACACCATCACTTTCCCGAGGGCCTCCCCTCCACGCTTCGGGAAGTGAAGAGTCCTGTGGCACATGAAGAACTTTTTCATGACTCACCAGGGGATTGGGACCAGTTGTTTGGGAAACATTGATCTAATTGGGAAACTTCTTGGACCAAGAGCTGATGGATCCCGTAAGTACAAGCACCAGGATGCACCCTTTACATACCTTTCACATCCTTCCTCCGCTCATCAGCATTGCCTCCAACTTGCATCTAGTTCATTCTAGACATCTAGGCTTGGCCAGACAATGTTCACACCTGACACTGTCCAAATATGATTAAATAGATGAACGTAAGCTCACAATGATTAAAATACAATTCAGCCTACTTCAGTATCTTCTCCAGAGGGGTCATATAAACAGTCAATAAGAGGAATGAAAAAATAGAGGCTTCTGGAAGGATTCCTTGAGGCAGAAGATCAATTTCTCAAATCACCCCGTGATCTCTGAGAAGAAAGCACTGTGCCCATCTAAAGAAGGATCTACCCACCACAATGTACTATTATCAACCCGAGCCAGAACCTGCAAGCAGGCCAGTAAAACTTTATTGTCAGAGTCAAGAATTTTTGACAGATCTAAGAGAATAGGCATGCACACCTGACCATTGCTCATGACTGGATGATTCATAGACTCTTGGACTGGAAGGGACCTCGAGAGGTCATCGAGTCCAGTCCCCTGCCCTCATGGCAGGACCAAATACTGTCTAGACCATCCCTGACAGACATTTATCTAACCTACTCTTAAAATATCTCCAGAGATGGAGATTCCACAACCTCCCTAGGCAATTTATTCCAGTGTTTAATCACACTGACAGTTAGGAACTTTTTCCTAATGTCCAACCTAAATCTCCCTTGCTGCAGTTTAAGCCCATTACTTCTTGTTCTATCATTAGAGGCTAAGGTGAACAAGTTTTCTCCCTCCTCCTGATGACACCCTTTTAGATACCTGAAAACTGCTATCATGTCCCCTCTCAGGGTATGTCTACATCTACAATTTTGCAGCACTGGTTGTTACAGCTGTATTAGTACAGCTCTATAGGGCCAGCGCTGCAGAGTGGCCACACTTACAGCAACCAGCGCTGCAAGTGGTGTTAGATGTGGCCACACTGCAGCGCTGTTGGGTGGCTTCAAGGGGGGTTCGGGGAATGCGAGAGCAAACCGGGGAAGGAGACCAGCTTCGCCGCGGTTTGCTCTCGCGTTCCCCTAACCCCCCTGCAAACCGCAGGGAAGGAGACCTGCTTGCACGGGGGTTCGGGGAACGCGAGAGCAAACCGGGGAAGGAGACCAGCTTCGCCGCGGTTTGCTCTCGCGTTCCCCGAACCCCCCTGCAAACCGCAGGGAAGGAGACCTGCTTGCTCGGGGATTCGGGGAACGCGAGAGCAAACCGCAGGGAAGGAGACCTGCTTGCTCGGGGATTCGGGGAACGCGAGAGCAAACCGCAGGGAAGGAGACCTGCTTGCATGGGGGTTCGGGGAACGCGAGAGCAAACCGCAGGGAAGGAGACCTGCTTGCTCGGGGTTCTGGGAACGCGAGAGCAAACCGGGGAAGGAGACCTGCTTGATTACCAGAGGCTTCCTCAGGTATGCTGGGATACCTGCTTATTCCACGGAGGTCAAGAAAAGTGCTGGTAAGTGTCTACACTTGATTACCAGCGCTGGATCACCAGCGCTGGATCCTCTACACCCGAGACAAAACGGGAGTACGGCCAGCGCTGCAAACAGGGAGGTGCAGCGCTGGTGATGCCCTGCAGATGTGTACACCTCCTAAGTTGCAGCGCTGTAACCCCCTCACCAGCGCTGCAACTTTGTGATGTAGACAGCCCTCAGTCTTCTCTTTTCCAAACTAAACAAACCCAATTCTTTCAGCCTTCCTTCGCAGGTCATGTTCTCAAGACCTGTAATCACTCTTGTTGCTCTTCTCTGGACCGTCTCCAATTTCTCCACATCCTTGTTGAAATGCGGTGCCCAGAACTGGACACAATACTCCAGTTGAGGCCTAACCAGCGCAGAGTAGAGCGGAAGAATGACTTCTCGTGTCTTGCTCACAACACACCTGTTAATGCATCCCAGAATCATGTTTGCTTTTTTTGCAACAGTATCACACTGTTGACTCATATTTAGCTTGTGGTCCACTATAACCCCTAGATCCCTTTCTGCCATACTCCTTCCTAGACAGTCTCTTCCCATTCTGTAAGTGGAGCACTTTGCATTTGTCTTTATTAAACTTCATCTTGTTTACCTCAGATCACTTCTCCAATTTGTCCAGATCATTTTGAATTATGATCCTATCCTCCAAAGCAGTTGCAATCCCTCCCAGTTTGGTATCATCTGCAAACTTAATAAGCGTACCTTCTATGCCAACATCTAAGTCATTGATGAAGATATTGAACAGAACCGGTCCCAAAACAGACCCCTGCGGAACCTCACTTGTTCTACCTTTCCAGCAGGATTGGGAACCATTAATAACTACTCTCTGAGTACGGTTATCCAGCCAGTTATGAACCCACCTTATAGTAGCCCCATCTAAACTGTATTTGCCTAGTTTATCGATAAGAATATCATGCGAGACCGTATCAATGCCTTACTAAAGTCTAGGTATACCATATCCACTGCTTCTCCCTTATCCACAAGACTCGTTATCCTATCAAAGAAAGCTATCAGATTGGTTTGACATGTTTTATTTTTTACAAATCCATGCTGGCTATTCCCTATCACCTTATCACCTTCCAAGTGTTTGCGGATGATTTCCTTAATTACTTGCTCCATTATCTTCCCTGGCACAGAAGTTAAACTAACTGGTCTGTAGTTCCCTGAGTTGTTTTTATTTCCCTTTTTATAGATGGGCACTATGATAATCAACTAACGAGAACAGTGCTGTCTGCCATATGGAGACCATGGCCAGCTTGAAAAACCACCAAGGAAATCTAAGAATTCCAAATAATTGTTGGTTGACCTGCCACAACCTTCTGAACTTTCCTCAAAACAGAAGATGAGAAATAGGGTGCTGCAGAATCTTGTGTTTATACATAGTTACTGCTATGGTGAACCAGAATACTCTGAAGAAAAGCTGGGAACATATACTCAAAAGACTTTATGCTCCAGTCTTAAGAGTAGCTCAAAAATACAACGCCACATGTCAGCATGGCCAGAGCTACCAAAATCAAACTCAAATGACATTTAAATTATACTGTAACTACAGTTTCACAGCCCTGTAATCAGCTCCAAGAAAAGGTTAAAGAATATCTGCAGTAAACAGCTCAGCACTGTGTTCCTTTCACAATTCCTTACTGTTTTCCATGAAGTCATTATGAGCATGCTACAGTTCAACTCAGAACTGTCTTCACAAGAAAAAAACTATTCTTTTTTTTCTACTGAATTAATGAATCCAAAAATATGTCAGTTTCTTGGATGCATGCATGTTTGAGAAAATGGAGAAAATCTAGAGTACTTTAATGTTTCATGAGATCAGTGCATGAAGTGCAAGTTTCATGAAATTGCTAATTTCATCCAGCTGTATGTGTGTGTGTGTATACATACATTTGTGAAATGTAATATCATCAGAACTCTCCTATAATTTCAGATAAATGGATGGTACAAAGGATTATTATTTATTATTTGTATTACCATAGCACCAAGGAGCCATAGTCATGGACCGGGACCCTATTGTATTAGGCACTGTCCAGCTATAACAAAAAGATAGGAGACACTTGATATAGTTTTAATCAGGCTGCAACTTTATTATTAGATGACTGGGATTACTTGGCAGATAAAAGCATACAGTTCAGGTAACTCCATGATCATTTCAATATCTACCCAATATCTACCCAAAAATTTCTGCCAGCTCCCCACTCATTTTCCATGCAGATCCCCCCAGCCAACCCATTGTTTGGATCTTACCATTCCCTGAGCCCTGAATGAGGGTTAAAGTGTGCTGTGTGACTCTCTGCCGTGCCAGTCATAGGAGCCCTGACCTCCCCCCACCATTCCACTCCTTTAACAAACACCTCCTTTTTAAGTCCTTTACCAAACTGTTTATCCAGTTACTGTATCCCTTCCTTAAGGAGTACCTGCACTGGACATCTGCCACACAATTACATAAGTTATGACAGCATAGTCTAACTCCCTTCTCTATTCACCATAACAGAGCCCCCTTGAACTCGCTGTGGGGAAGCTGGGGGAAAAAAAACCTACTCCACATAGGCCAATCTGGTGATGAGGCAAAAACTTCTTTCCAAGCCCCTAAAAACGAGAGGCTAGTGCGATACCCACAGCAGGTCCCGATCAAACCTGGTGTTTTGCCACCTCCAAAGGGGTGGGAGAGTGGGTGCTGCTCTGCTTGGTCTGGGGAAAAGAGACTTCTCCTACTGGGCTTCCCTCTTTTTAACTCCCCAGCCTATCTAGTCCTGGGGGGATAAATCAGCGTTGCCATGCTGACCCACTCTACTTTTTGCAGCAGCTGCTGAGCCTCTCTCTCACCCCCTGACCATGAAGCTCTATACCCCTTCCCCCCAGCAAGTTGGACAAAGCCTCTTTGCCCCCATTTAGGGTGTGGTCATTGAATAAACAGCACTAATAGATGGTTCCTGCCCCAAGGAGGCAGTGCAGTTCATATCTAGGTCATCAGTTCATATATGACCCAGGACGGTAATGATAAAACATTACAGGCCACCAAACAGTTGTCGGTATGAAGTCCCTTGATGCTGAAAGTCCAATTCCTAAAAGGGAAAATCCTCAAGATATAACACACACACTCACAGGAGCATAACTGCATGAAAACTTGGTTCTCAGAGTTGGTCCCTCCCAGTGTGTAACTAAGACTAGATATACAACATATAATAAGCCAGGCTTCAAAAATTCCTTTGCTTTCAGATCTGCAAGATGAAAGATGCCCACAGAGCCCAGCTTAGTGTTATCTTTTGCTGACCTCCTCCTGCTCTCCACATCTGCAAGGGAAGAGCTATGTGTCCCTCTCATCCCTTCCACATTAGAAAGACTGTCCTTACTCGTTATTCTTGCAGGGATTAAGCATTTACCCTTGCAAGGTAACATGTATGCTTTATCTTCCTCATTGGCCGGTACTGAATACTGCTCCCCATTGCCTGCCCTGCTAGTTAACAGAGAAAAGATGGTATCCCATTAGAGAGAGTTGCTGTCAGTCTCAGCCAGCAGGCAACCTAGAAGGGAGGATAGGCAAGCAGGGAAAGTGCTTCCTCTCAGCAAGAATGTAAAGTCCGGTGAGATTTCAGGGGACCTACAAAAGAGGGGGATCTTTCAGGAAGAAGAGTTTGGCAAGGAACAGTTTGGAAAAAGGGAAGATGGCAGAGAAATGGATCTACATTTGGCCAGTTTTGTTAACATTTTGTTTTAACTTTCCTTCTAGAACTGCCCTGAGATATACTGCCCTTGGCCATCCTATTCCTGTTCTGTAAATAAAATGTTTTGTAGCCTTCACCGGTGGCTTTAGCACCTTTCATCATCAAGCAATATGATATCTGAATTAACCATAACTAGGAATTGTACTTGACGGTAAACTTCTTTGTTTTATTCATTCTTGGAGTTAGCAAAAGATCTGTTTATGTAACATACTGAGAATGAGAGTAGCTTATGGTTAACACAAAGCCTAAATAAACTCAGGGCAAGGTGCTTAACTGGACCATATTTTCTTTAATATTCAGAGTTAAGAAAAAAACATAACTTTACTTATTTGGGCAATTCAATCTTAATGATTTTGTATTACTCCTAATCGATATATACAAATCCTCATAAGAGGAATCTTCCCTTTAACATCCACACAAATGCACTGATATAAGCTTTTCATAATTTAAATGAACAAGTCACAAGTGTATCCATATAAATTAGAGACTAATGCTGTGCAAGTGATGGCAAATTATAGTCCTAAATATCAAGCCACAAGCTAACACAGTACAGGAAGTATATACACATGCTATTTCCATAGGGAACGGAAGGCTTACATTTCGTTTGATGGGAAATAGTATAACTTTAACCATGAACTGTAATTTAAAAAAAAGACTTGCTCTAGCAGTAGACAATTTTATTTTTCCATGCCATTCCATGACACTATGCAACACCACCAGTTGGCCTACAGCAACACAACCCATCAAAAGAATCTTAAGAATGCGCATGATAAACTGTTGTCAACAGATTCCATCTGTTTTTAAATTTTGTCAAAAGGCCCGTATTATACAGTTCATTACAAATATTACTAACTCTTAGACAATGACTCTGTAAAGTGTATAATGTGGCTAATGAAGTAGAAAGTTTAAACAACAAATCATTTACAAGTTTTCTGTACAGTCTTTTTAATGGAGGGAGTTTATAATCATAAACAAATGTAATCACTTATGTTAAGCAATCCATAGACCTAGTCAATGTAGCACAAACAGCCATTATGCAAAAATTATGACATTAAGGAAAAAGAATAACTATTGCAGACACTGCAATTTGCTGTGCTCATATTTGTTGCATTGAATCTAATAAGTGAAAGACAAACAGTGTCTTTCTTTTCCCCTCAAATAATATCTTCCACAAAATATCAGGAGCATATTCAACTTGGGCTGAGATTTGCTGTCCTGAATTAGACATGACAGCAGCAACACAGACAACGGGGATCCTGTAGTGGACATTGGATCTTACAGTACTGTGCATTAATGGGCACCATGGTGAACATAATATGTCAGGAATGGTCACAATAAAGATGTTCAACTGATTAATGTGGCACTAGAGCAATACTTAAAAATTTATATAATTTGTATTGAACTTTTAAAATTGTTATTGTTACAACAGGCAAGAATAAAATACACAAGCAATTTAATACTAGTTTATACAAGGCAAGGAAAGAGTATAAATAACAATTAAGATTCTGTTAGCTTTACACAACATTGTTTATGATTTACAAGGATGAATTAATATGAAGCAAAAGTACACATCTAAACTGCATTACAAGAAAATACTATTTTAAAACTTTACAAATATATTATTTTGAAGTTAGTGTTCTGTATCATTCCATTCATATTCAGATCAGCTAGATGTTTTTAAATATCAATCCTACAATATTGTGTACTTCTGCAAAATGAATAGATTTTTTTAAAAATGAGCTATATTTTATTAAAGCTTACAGTTTTTTTAATATTTTAAATTGCCAAAGTAATGCAGTAATATTACAGTTCTAAAAAATAAGTCATTCTGCATTCATTCAAGTAATCCTTGTTTTTATACAAAGAATTAAGCCTCACTTCCTGAAACATTATATTCTAAGGTTCACTGGTATTGGTCAAGAATATCCTATGCTATCCTATCAGGATGATTAATGAAGGCACCTTTTTCACAGAATGTCAGACTCTGCCTTTTTAACAACTGACCTTTCATAGAATACTACTGAACTCATAATTCCACTTTTGTTCAGTTTCTTATTAGTGGAGTTAAAATTAATACTTATGGGAATGATGGCTAAGGTGATGCACAGTAAATCTTATAGCACATCAACCTTCTACACTGACTACCCATGGAATACTACCTGCATTTGTCTATTTCAATAGCATAAGTATTCTGCTAAAACTCTGTGTCCTTTTAAAAGACAAATTAGGTCAATATCCAACCCCTGTTCAAGTACAAAGCTGTACATATGTGGAAAGACTTTCAAAGTTCCTAAGTGCTAATGAAATGGTTAGCACCTACTGTACACTAAAGAATTTTTTAATCTTATAAAACTGTTTGAAACTTTCATAATGACAAAGATGATGTGTAATACTAAACATTCTACAACCCATATTAACTTGAGGGGTAACATTTTAATCACTCATCTAGACAATTCAGTAACCTAAGGCCATCTACTCTCAGGTATGGCTGCACACAAAATCTTGATCCTCTCAATCCCCACTAATTCTACTAAACCCCATCTTCCTGAAATGGAGTGATGGGTGTGGAGTCAGAAGAATATGCTGAAAATTATTTCTAGTTAGTCATTTATATAGCATGCTTTCTTATATTATCTGAACTCCCATTAAAAACCTGATCCAAGCATGTGCTTAGATCAAATTGTTTTATAAAGTTCTAAGGGAGGACCAAACCATTGTTTAAAATGTAGCCATCAATTTACTACTAATATAAACTACTGGGAAATACAAGCTGCAAACCTCCGGTTTTGAGACCTGAGTGAGTGACACCTCCAATACCTTAAATAAAGGTTTAAAGAAGGGGAAAAACCTCTATTATAATTCTCTTCATCTGTGGTAGCTGTGACATGACACCCTTGCAGAGAAACCAGGATGTCTGCAGCTCAGATTTCTTAGTCTCACAAGGTAATTTGATGAAAAATGAAACCACCACCACGCCGTTTTTTGAAGTCAACTATTTAGGGGAGGCTGGGTGGCCCTGGTGGATAGAGCACTGGACTGGAATTCCAGAAACCCAGGGGGGTCTATCTCCAGCTCAGCCATTGAATTGCTATGTGACCTAGGGCAAGTTACTTCACTATGTGCCTCACTTTCCACTAGCAAACATTTTTATTGTTTGTTCAAATTTAAGACCTTCAAATGAGAAACTGCCTTACTAGGTGTTTGTACAATGAGGCACTACTGTTTATTATTTTTACTACAGCTACAAATATTTGCAGCAGTTAAAGGTCTTGAAGAATTAGAAGTAGGCCTTTCAATGGTAGCTCTTAAGGAAAATCTGCAAGTTAACAGAAGAAAAGGATAGAGTTTAACATATTCACTTAAGAAAGAGAAAAAACATGTAGGAAACTCTAAAAGATGATTAAGAACATGCCATCTTGTCTTTGAAAAATTTACAAGTATGCAAAAATATTAACAGTGACACCAACATTTTATTTTTTATGCATTGTCATTTTTTACACTAACTGTGGCACCCATAAGTACCAAAGTGGAAGTTATCTGGGGATAGAGGGACACTTCCTAACTTAAAATTTTTGTCGTCTTTCTGTCTCCTCTAACATTAAAAGTTACAGGGCATGAATCATACTGTTGACACGTGAAGACCAGAACATATTCTGGCAGCAACTGATGTAAAGGCAAATACCACTCACCTGCCCCAGTGAGTGGGGGAACTTGATGGAGCTGCTGGAGAAAGGGGACAGTCCCTGCAGCAAGGAAGGGGACATTCGCTGACCAAGAATAGATAGTTCCTCCACTCTGGAAGTCGCTGGCATTCACTGATCAATTGGAGAGGAAGGGTGCTGATTGGCCAGCATTCCCCAGCTTCCAGAATTTAACCTGGACTTGTGGCCATGTGGATCCTCTTTTAGCTCCTTTCCAGCTGATTCACCCTACTCACTTGGAACTACGAATGGGAACCTGGCCTGACAGATGCAGGTATTCCAGCTCATCCGTCATTTGGGAGTCAGGAATGAATTTATTCTCTCATTGGTCAACTGAGGGAAGACCAGGGAGTTTTTCACCTTCCTTGCAGCACCTACAAGCCATAGGGGGTTAAGTTGGAAGGTGCTTAGTACCTAACTGAGGTACTTGGATTAAGTTGTTAATTCATCGCAACTTGCGACTGTTTCCATTGCTATGAAAAGGATAAAATGAACAGTTCCCTAAAGACCTGGGATTTGGTGATAGGCGTTGGACTCATAGGCTAGGATGAGACCTTGCACCCTTCACGAGGGGAGGTCAGGCCTTGTGGCCCTCAGAGGCCAAGATCTCCACCCTTTTGCACCCTCTATCCCCCTATGAGGGGCAGGGGCTTGGGGATGAAGGGTGCTGGGACTCAGAGAGAGCTGAGTCCTGGGATTAAGCTGAGGAGAGTCTACTCCCCATTATGGGTTATATGGTAAGGATCCATGTAACTCCCCACAGTGGAACCAATTCAGCGCCTGGTATAGGAAAGTATGGATGATGGGTGTTAAAGTACAATAAAAGTGGCAGCCTGACACTTAATTCCATGCATGTATCTGTCTTCATTTCGCTGCACCAGCAATTCTGGTAATATAAGCAGACCATATTGAATGTTTCCCCACACATTCTGTGAAGCCAGTTACTTCATGTTCATGACTAAAAACAGCTGCAACCCTGGCTGAATAGCTTTGTAAATAGCTCAGTCCACTTTCAAACACATTGGAATACTGTACTTTGCCAGAAATGCTCATAAGTGTATTCATATATGAAATATACTTTGAAACACATAATCAAAGCTATAATCAACCCACATGGAGATGGATGGTCACGTGTTTTAAACAGTTTAGGATTTTGGTCTGAGGATGAAGTCAGGTTCTGGAACACACAAGAGGAGGTATGTTGTGTTCTCTCCTCCCACATACACCCACTTAAAGATAATCTAGTTATACAGTCCCCCCTACACACACATTTATGTACACGCTCATCAACAATGCTAGCTTTTATAGATTCATAGACTCTAGGACTGAAAGGGACCTCGAGAGGTCATCGAGTCCAGTCCCCTGCCCTCATGGCAGGACCAAATATTGTCTAGACCATCCCTAATAGACATTTATCTAACCTACTCTTAAATATCTCCAGAAATGGAGATTCCACAACTTCCCTAGGCAATCTATTCCAGTGTTTAACTACCCTGACAGTTAGGAACTTTTTCCTAATGTCCAACCTAAATCTCCCTTGCTGCAGTTTAAGCCCATTGCTTCTTGTTCTATCATTGGAGGCTAAGGTGAACAAGTTTTCTCCCTCCTCCTGATGACAACCTTTTAGATACCTGAAAACTGCTATCATGTCCCCTCTCAGTCTTCTCTTTTCCAAACTAAACAAACCCAATTCCTTCAGCCTTCCTTCATAGGTCATGTTCTCAAGACCTTTAATCATTCTTGTTGCTCTTCTCTGGACCCTCTCCAATTTCTCCACATCTTTCTTGAAATGCGGTGCCCAGAACTGGACACAATACTCCAGTTGAGGCCTAACCAGAGCAGAGTAAAGCGGAAGAATGACTTCTCGTGTCTTGTTTACAACACACCTGTTAATGCATCCCAGAATCACGTTTGCTTTTTTTGCAACAGTATCACACTGTTGACTCATATTAAGCTTGTGGTCTACTATGACCCCTAGATCTCTTTCTGCCATACTCCTTCCTAGACAGTCTCTTCCCATTCTGTATGTGTGAAACTGATTGTTCCTTCCTAAGTGGAGCACTTTGCATTTATCTTTATTGAACTTCATCCTGTTTACTTCAGACCATTTCTCCAATTTGTCCAGATCATTTTGAATTTTGACCCTGTCCTCCAAAGCAGTTGCAATCCCTCCCAGTTTGGTATCGTCCGCAAACTTAATAAGCGTACTTTCTATGCCAACATCTAAATCGTTGATGAAGATATTGAACAGAACCGGTCCCAAAACAGACCCCTGCGAAACCCCACTTGTTATACCTTTCCAGCAGGATTGGGAGCCATTAACAACTGCTCTCTGAGTACGGTTATCCAGCCAGTTATGCACCCACCTTATAGTAGCCCCATTTAAATTGTACTTTCCTAGTTTATCTATAAGAATATCATGCGAGACCGTATCAAATGCCTTACTAAAGTTTAGGTATATCACATCCACTGCTTCTCCCTTATCCACAAGGCTCATTATCCTATCAAAGAACGCTATCAGATTAGTTTGACACGATTTGTTCTTTACAAATCCATGCTGGCTATTCCCTATCACCTTACCACCTTCCAAGTGTTTGCAGATGATTTCTTTAATTACCTGCTCCATTATCTTCCCTGGCACAGAAGTTAAACTAACTGGTCTGTAGTTTCCTGGGTTGTTTTTATTTCCCTTTTTATAGATGGGCACTATATTTGCCCCCTTCCAGTCTTCTGGAATATCCCCCGTCTCCCATGATTTCCCAAAGATAATAGCTAGAGGCTCAGATACCTCTTCTATTAACTCCTTGAGTATTCTAGGATGCATTTCATCAGGCCCTGGTGACTTGCAGGCATCTAACTTTTCTAAGTGATTTTTTACTTGCTCTTTTTTTATTTTATCTTCTAAACCTACCCTCTTCCCGTAAGCATTCACTATATTAGACATTCCTTCAGACTTCTCAGTGAAGACCGAAACAAAGAAGTCATTAAGCATCTCTGCCATTTCCAAGTCTCCCGTTACTGTTTCCCCCTCCTCACTGAGCAGTGGGCCTACCCTGTCCTTGGTCTTCCTCTTGCTTCTAATGTATTGATAAAAAGTCTTCTTGTTTCCCTTTATTCCCAAAGCTAGTTTGAGTTCATTTTGTGCCTTTGTCTTTCTAATCTTGCCTCTGCATTCCTGTGTTATTTGCCTATATTCATCCTTTGTAATCTGACCTAGTTTCCATTTTTTATATGATGTTTTTTTATTTTGTAGGTCACGCAAGATCTCGTGGTTAAGCCAAGGTGGTCTTTTGCCACATTTTCTATCTTTCCTAACCATCGGAATAGCTTGCTTTTGGGCTCTTAATAGTGTTCCTTTGAAAAACTGCCAACTCTCCTAAGTTGTTTTTCCGCACACAAACTGAAAATATTTTCATTCTGTTAGTTTACAGAAAAACAAATTTTCAGTTTTTTAAAAAGGGAGCTGGTTTGGGAACTTGAGAATCATTAGAATTGTCATAACTAGGGGGCATGGATCAGCACTCACATCTCACTCCCCATCAGTACCCTGCCCAAGCTGGAGAAGCTAAGGCTCCAACCAGAGGGCCAAATTCGGTGATGAATCCTGGTCACATGCCACATATGCTCAGAAGAACATCACAACCAAAGCTCTCTATCTGCATTCTACAAAGTTTTCTATACGCTGCTGGCTCCCTGTGCTACTAGATTTCTAACAACAGGAGTGCTAGAGAAACCAGCAGAGTTTCAATCAGCATTTCCAGGAAAAGACCACCTTCGTATAAATGTATAAAATTTATCAACAAAGGATAATCTTCCCATTTAAAAAGGGCTCTGAACACAGTTTGAACAGACAACTACTATATTTAGTACTGATTCAACACACAAACTCTGGTCTCCACCTTATCCAGACGCAAGTGAAATGATTTAACAAAGCAAAACAAAAGGGGAGAAGACACTAAAGGACACCATCTCTACAGATCTTTTCGTGTGTAGATAACAGTATCTTCTAGACAGTTTTACTGAGCCCAGATATGAAGCAGGGGTTCTAAACAGGCTCAAAAGAAACAAATAATCCTTGGAGTCCCCATTTTTCTCTGAAACTCAAAATGTGTGTATTCCTAACTGATTATCTGTACCACAAAAGTGTGCAACTGTTTTAACCTTCCAGGTCAACAGAACATAATTAGAGATTATATCAATATCTGCTGCCGCTAGCCTGAAACCTCTCTTTGCTTTCTAGGACTGTCAATGGCCAGCAGGGAAATAACATCATGCAGTACTGCCTGTTTTTTGTATCTATAGGTCAGATTCTGCCATCCTTATTCACCTTTAGTAACTTACTCCTTAAGCAGTCCCATTATAATCCATCAATGAGACTACTCAATGGTTAAGGTATTAAAGTTGAGTAAGGATCATCCTTACAGAACCTGTCCCTTACTTATTTCAAGATGTCTACCACTTTAGCATCTAAGTAACTATGTGTTTCAGTGGGGAAAGACAACAAAAGAAAAAGCCTTTCCTGACAAAGTTTTTTCAACAACAAATAAAGTGGGAGGCATGCTATTTTAACTTTGGGGTTAAATGGATATTATTAAAATAAATGTGGTACTGCATGTCTATATGTTTTGAGTTCTTTACTTCTCTAATTATCCTATCATTATTTCAAGAAAATGTTTAAAAACATTCCTCTTGGGAGAGGAGTAAAAGACAGGAACTCCATCATGTAAGTTGTACCTGCCCATGAGTCAGGGAAAACTAAGCTTCTCCAGTCCTTAATATACCATTTTCCCCTGCTAATCATATCCTCAAGACGTTATCATGATATAACAATTCTTCAGTTTGGTGACACGTACAACAGGATCTACTCTATCCAATTTCAATCTCAGTTTGTTTGGGCAGAACCTATTTAAGTCAGTTGTATGAGAAAATCCCCAAAGACAGTGGCTACTAGAAAAGCATGGCTGTTTAAAAATTCTATTTAAATACTTTAAATACAAGATATAGCACTAATATGAAAAAAAAAAAAGATAGTAAAGGAAAAAGATTATGCCCCAATTAATAACTCACAAGGATATCTTTAAAACTTCAGGAATTGCAGCAGACTGTAAATCTCCATAAAAGTTATTTTTGACAGTATCTAAAATTAAGGTACATGAGTTAGAGTTAAACTAGGGCCAAACTATCTTATTGGTTACCAATTCTAAATAAACTGGGGAACTCCATCATATGTTTAGAGGACAGGTATTTTAAGACTTTGATCCTCAGTGGTCATAAAAAACTCAACATGGAGGTTTCTGGAAATATGACAGCTCTAGAATTAATCTAAGGGCTAGTCTATACTGGCAACATAGCCCCCAGAACTAGCGTACTGTCTACACTTGTGCTTTATAGCGCTGAAACTTGCTGAGCTCGGGGGGGGGGGGGGTTTCCACACACCCTGAGCAAGAAAGTTGCAGGGCTGTAAATTGCCAGAGTAGACAAGCCTTAATGTAACTTTGAAACTTCCTGGGTTTTAGAGCCTGGATTTCTGTATGGGACGCAGTCTGAAGCTGGAATTTGCTGACCCACAGAAATACTGGTCCCTCCAACTTACACTGATTCCAACATACCTGATTTATGAAAAATTGAAATCTTTATCTCCTCTAAGGATCAAAGACTAATATTGAACTCAGTGAAATGGGTGCTTTGGAAGGACAGGCTTACAAAACAACAACAGCTATTTACATTTTATTAATATGTTCCTTAATTTGTTGAGGTCCCTGAACAATATACATGTTACACTTATAAACGTACACTTTATGGTGGATTACTAAATTTAATTCAATCTAAAATATGATAAAAACTATATAGCTCTAATAGAAGATCATAAGTGTTACCAAACTGTGCACTCTCCTTCCTTCTCTTTTTCCTCTGATTTATTTTTCTCCTTGTCAGTTATGCTGATTTTTGCATCTTTTTAAGTTTCTTTGATTTTCCTGTAGTCTGTTGATGTTTCAAGTTATCTGTGTACTTTTGGATTCTGTTAAATTTATGATAGTAATTGTAAATTTCTTTCTTCCTCTCTTCGGTTCTTATTGCTTGCTTACTATTGTTACAAGCAGTATGAAAAATAAAAACATTTTATACAAAAAAAATATTTTCCAGCAGCAGACAGGAAACAAGCCACTGAAAGACATGCTGTCATAACTTAGAGGATATCCTCTCTTTCACATTGAGAAATAAATCTTAAAACCCAGAGGATATCTGCATAAATGAGGAGCAGCTGAACAACCTCAGATTCACAAGCAATATTTTCTTGCTCACAGAGAACACGTGACCTACAAGAGTTGATAGGGGATCCCAACCATGACCAACAGAAATTGCACCTAACAATGAATCCGAGTAAAATGAAGATCTGGCTTAGCAGACAAGCAGAAGACAGTCAGATCAGCAGGAATAGTAAAATTGACAAAGAAGTGTTTTTATGTAAAATACATCCACCTTGGGTAGCTGTTCAAACCTCAGGAAAGAAGTCAAAGAAAACTAGGTCAGGTTTCAGTGGATTCAAAGGGAAAGAAGGAGAGATAGGACATACCAAGATGGAACTCTGAATAAAAAACTCTAGCTTACCAGTTCTAGGCTTTTAATAGACATTTTAAAACACATAAAAGTCATCAGCTAATTTTATATCTTATTCAATAACTTCCTTTTTTGGGCTCTCCTTTAATCTTTAAACTGAGGTTTATACATTTAAAAGTACAACCATGTGGATCAAAGCATATTAGAGCATTTACTAAAACACCACATACTGTAGAACCCTAACGCCTAACGCCACATCCACTAACTATAGGCTGTCCATACCTTTATAAATTAATAATGTAATCATCACTTGGCTCTCTTGCCTATTTCCAATAAGCAGTATGAGATCTCTCTCTCCTCCACATGGCTTTTTGTGGATTACACCATGAGTGACTCAGGGGAAAGAGTTCTCTCACTTGATTGGCTTCATTCCATCTGGCTACGAGAACTTAAGGATTTCTTAGAGGAGAATAAAGGACCTGAAAATTGTCCATCTTCTTATCAATTTCATTACATTTAAATAGAAGTTCAAGGCCCTTCATGTGTTTACTGCATGCTACTCGACCTCCATAGGTTGTTTGAGTTTTGGACAATATAAAAACAAAACAATTTCCTGTGATTTGTGAAACAAGGCATTGACATGAGGAAGAAATGACAGATCAGTGCAAAAACTAAACCAACCCCACCCCACAAGAAAAATAAAAACAAAAAAAAACCCTTGATCATCATGGAATATGCAGTATTATAGTTATATGGAAGAGGCCTTAAGTCAGATCCTTCTGGTGATTTTGTCTGCAATTAAAGAAACAGGAAAAAGGAAAAATAAAAATGACCATTGATCTAAGTAGTGCCAAAGGGGCTCAGATCAGCATTTGTAGCATGAATTTCAAACTCCAAGTACGAAATTTGGGGAGTTTTAGGCATTTTATGAAGGCAGTTCTCAGGAATCTGATTCTGTGTGGTTGGCAAGAGACATGTCCAGGTTTCTTACAGTCTACTACACTGAAAACGATACAAATATATTTACACAGGGTATTCGCTTTAGCACCTGAGCAATGCTGTGCTACAGGAAGTATGGGATGTACTTAATTTTCACTATCCAAGTGGCAAAATATTAACCAGATGTTACTTTAAGCTCAAGTAGCTCTTTCTGTGCCAGGAAAGTACCAGACCTTGTCAGAGTAACCAAGCCCGATTAACTGACACTCAGGTTCCAGACTGCTAAGCACAGAAGCTAGGGTTGGGCTGGGCTATTAGTCTCTGTGATAAAAAATCCTTGCAACTATCTGGTAGTTCTATTTGCATCTAGTTCATTTTGAGCTTTAAAGGCCAAAGGCATCAGAAAAAAAACTTAATTTATTCACACTCCTGGTTAGCGAGGGAGAGGCCAAAAGGGTCCAGGGTCTGGAAGTGGAATGGTTTTGATATTTCTTGATGGAAATAAGAGGTATGCCACCTTCAGGTCTAATGACACAAAAATCCAGGGGAAGACTGTTGCTGGAATAGATTTTTATGTTGGTCTGGCAATGCACAATCACAAAATGACCATAGAATGACAAACTAAAGTAACAGACCGCTAAAATTCACGGAGAAACAAACGACAGTAAGAACAATTGACCAAAATAGCCTAGGAAAATGAACCTCTCTAAATTTCAAGTTTCAATTGTTGGCTGTATTTCTTCTCATTCTGAACTGGTAAAGACGAACAGAAGAAAATCCACTTTCTTCTCTTCAACATTTTTTTTTAAAGCACAAGCTATCAACATTTAAACAACCCATCATTGGAAGCATTCAGAGAAGGAACTCTACAAAAGCATAAATACATGAATAATATTCTTTTCCTAATTAAAAATCTATTAACTTCAATATCACCATTACAAAATCTGATTACAACATTAAACCTGCCAAATATGTCTAAATCAATTGAGGAAAATTCAGCCTGACTGCTGTTAAAAGAAGAGATGATTGATTACCAACATTTCGTATTTGTAGTCTGAGACATGATAAAGTATCTGGAAGTTAAGTTGCAATTTCAAAACAGCTTTGATCACCAGCAAACACTTATTTTAATGACCAGAGATGTGATTGTGAATGTATCAACACAAAGATTATGTACTAGAGAGAGTCTGGAAATTCAAACCCTAAAAATTAATAAAAAATACTTTAGAATCAATTTTGAGCTTTTTCTCTGAGATCTCAAAATCCTAGACAGATGATCACTTGTTTGAGTACTTCTTTCAGAGATGTACTTGAAACTAGTACTTTTGTTTTCTCCATTAGTTAATATTTTTTCAACAATTCAAGAAAATTAGATTTTTTTGAGATTACATATTAAATGTGATTTTTCCCTTCCATTTGGATCTCTACATAGTTTTATGTAATTAAACCAATTATGAGATCTTGTCCGAGAAAATCCCACATTCAACGTATCCAATTTCTTTGCCAAAAAAACCCACTTTTTACAGTATAAGAACTGCACATACATAGTTACTGAATACTCCAATATGGAATAATCTCAACATCAGAATGAAAGAGTCATCTTCAATCCACAAGGGATTACTATGGACATTTAAAATATGTAGAAATATTGGAAATAATAAATATAGATAAAAAGTGGATATTTAAATAAAGCTATAGTTGTCTTTGTAATAAGGCTAAACTCATGTTTTCTTCTAATCTGATCTTTAAATCGTCTTGCATTTTATCTGGCCATTCCTTTCTGTGATTGGGTAAATCCAGGGTAGAGTCATATCAGACAGGATGGCAATCATTACCGATGAAGAATTTGTGCCCTGCACACCAAACCTTATCTTTTGTCATACTTCCACTACTCTAAGAATTTTTAGAGATGCAACTGAATTTGTATTTGTTTCAAAACATAAAACATGTTCAGTTTTTGCCTAACTGAAAAACTGACTATTATGCCACTGTAACCAAGACACAAGAGATTATTTCCTGAGACTCATCAACTATGCAGAATGATGGCAATACCAATCCAACAAGAGACCAAAGCTAGGAAGTGGAAGACAAAAGGCCACAGCTAAACATACCCACAAGAGCAAGTCTCCCTCTGGCATAATGACTGGAGAGTTAGAACAGAACAGGTTAGGAATGGTACATCTTAAGAACATGGAAAGAAAAGGGTAATACTGTTTGCAGGTCCTGGCAACAAAAAGCTACAATGCTTAGAGAAATTACAGTCATGGAAGTTCTTGAACTAAATTCTACAAGACACAGAAGAACAACTATATTGCTAGAGGGGGAAGTCCTAACTTCCTGCTGCTTACCAAGCTAACTAAATACTGTCATGATGATGCTATGCATCTATCTAAACATATGGAAAGAGTCAAAGAAGAGATGTCAAGTAAGTGCTTAGGTCTGTCTAGGCAGTAGCCATCATTCCACTCAAAGAAAAAGAAAGTCTGTTTCCAAGGATTACCTGGACTGGAAGTTCAAAAAAGAGTGGTAGTTTGTAAAAGTATCAACTTATTTCTAGATATCTCCCTCAGCAATCCTGTACTTTCAGATATCCAGATTCTAATTTTCACTTCAGCAACATTAAAATGGATCTCTAATCTTGCCCTTTACCAGGAGGGTTATATTGAGAACTAGAAAAGTACTATTACCCACGTCCATGCTGAAAGCCTCATGTTAATTACTGTTTCATATGAAGAAGCTTTTGTTTAATAATGGAAATAATGGATGGAAACTGGATAGATATATGTTTTTTTCTTTATTGACTTAAGTCACATGGCTGACCATTTACTATATATTATTATTACCAGAATCTCTGCAGTGGCCTTCCATTTTTTGATATTGCAGTTATAAATTAATGTATTTTACATTTTATATGTACACATTTTTTGTCATTTGTTTAAAAATGCTTAGTAATGAACAGTGGGATCATGCAACTTTACTTCTAATTATGCCAAAGGCATCAAGAGACCAGGATAAGTGCCTTTTTATTTGTCATAACAAACAAAATATAGCAAACATCAAGAGATATATTCTAATATTAAGTCCAGATTTTAAAACAATATTGTTTATATTAATAATTTAGACACTGAAGAAAGATCTTTGCCATTGATTTTAACAAGACTTGGCCGTATGTAAATTAAATGGAATGTTTACAGGTCTAAGCAGATGAAGTATTTGGGTAACTTGAACCACTAGTTCAACTGAATTTGTTTCAAGGTGGAAAGACTAGACATAATGAAGCTGAACAGGTAGGGCTGAGACCTTAAGAAAACCTCAAGGTGTTCCCTGCTCAGGGTGAACTGTAAATATCCTATAGCACTATTCAAAAGACTGGGGGTTTTCCTTGCTGTGCTGGCCACAATTTCAGTTCTCCACAGTGCTATGCTGCATGTTGTTTGTTGGTTGGTTGCTGCCCTCCACCTCACAAGTGGTTGCATTTCAGTAATGCTATGTATACCGTATGTACAGTATAGTTCAGCACCTGGGGATACTGAACGATGAAAGATGCTATATAAAATATATTACTACATGTCCAACAGTATCAGTAATTTCCAAATAAGCCTTGAGTGTTTTATATTCAGTATAACTTTTTGTTGCAACTAACTTTATTAGAAAAGTAACATCAGACTTTGATTTTCAATAAGTGATACATTTATCTCACTTACTTGAAATAACCACACATTTATTAATTATTTTTACTCTAGTAAAATTTGCTAGTTTCCCAAAGAAAAAGTCCTTGACCAAAATATCAGAGGATATTAAACTGCAAAGTGATCTACTGATGCAAATCATTAAATATATTTGCATTTGCTTACTGAACCCTATCACAGAAATTAAACTACATAGAGTGGGAGAAAGAGCTGGTTATACATGGTTAAAAGGAGACATCTTGGAGGATCCAAGCTCTATGTCATTAATTTTCTCACTTCCCCTCATTAACAAGTAAAATGTTTTTACTGCTTGAAAAGTTTTAATAAATAGGAAAAAGCAGTGCAGCTGACATACGTTTTTAATGTAATATACAAGAGCTTTTAATATTTTTACATACATTAATGAAAAAGCTAAAAAATGTAAAAAAGGATACATTTCTGAAAAAAGGCAAAAAATAATATTTGGACAATTATGGGATACCTTTCAGAATTCTTAATTCTTTTCAGAATTCAGAATTTTTAATTTCTGGCACTTACTGTGTTGTGGTTGATCAATTAATATTCAACTGAAATCAACAGAACTACATAGGTGTCAACTAATTCGCAAGCAGTTAAGCAGTTAATTAAGAACAAGTATATCCTCACATTCAGTTCTGTTCTCCAATAAACTTCTATTTATTATGGAGAACTAAGGCATGTATCTTACATAAAGTGAATACACTTGCTATACAGAAATGTTAAGACACACAAGTTTCAGAATTCTCAGAATAATTACAGTTAATTCAAACACAGGTTGTACGTAAACTTTGCAAATTGGACTGAAAACCTACAACTCATATGTGGTCTACCAAAGAAGCAGCTGCAATAGGATTAAGCAATCTCAATGGGCCTCCACAAATTCAGTTCCTGACAAAGCAATCAAGACAAAACACTTTTCCCGACAAAACATTTTTCCCCACTTTGTTAGAAGATTGGACAGATAGAGTTATAATCTCCTGTAAAAGATTTCATCTTTGCTGCAACAGAAATCATAGCTTTCTGGAAGCCCAAGATGCACAGGTAAACTCCATGAACCAACTGATATTCCATGAATTTTACTATGAGTCAATCTCAAAAGTTCTGGCAGATTGGGTAAGCACTGAAATCTTCAGATGTTTATCTGAACCTTTTTAGACCAATTCATCCTGTATTACAAAAATCCATTAATCACTCATCTCATATCTTGCTGTCTTGATTTTAATGATCCATCTGAAATAGGCTTGCCAACAATCTAACTGCAGAAACCCAGACACCCTTTCCCCGCCCTTTTCTCAAGGCCTTGCCTCTTTTTTGAGACCCCAACTCCATTCACTCTAGCCCCCCTCCCTCTTTCACTTGGTCTCCCCCATCCTCACTGACTTTCACTGGGCTGGGCCAGGAGATTGGTGTGTGGGCTCTGGGGTGGAGGGTGGAGCTAACGGGTGAGCCAGGGCAGGGGGTTGGGGTGTGTAAGGAGGCTCGGGGTGAAGGCTCTGGGAGGGAGTTTGGGTGCGAGAGGAGACTGGGCACAGGGGGTGGGAGTGGAAGAGGAGATTCGAGGTGCGGGCTCCAGCCAGGTGGCATTTACCTCAGGCGGCTCCCAGAAGTGGCAGCATGTACAGCAGTGGCTCCTAGACTCGTGGGTGGCCAGGGGATCTGCACGCTGTCCCGGCCTGCAAGCACCACCCCCACAGCTCCCATTGGGCCAACTGGAGCTGCGGAGTCGGTGCTTGGGGCGGGGGCAGTGCGCAGAGACCTCCTGGACACACCTCCACCTAGGAGCTGGTGATGGACATGCTGGCCGCTTCCAGCAGTGGCACGGAGCCAGGGCAGGTAGGGACCCTACCTTAGCCCTGCTACGCTGCTGGACTTCTAGTGGCCTACAATCTTCTGGACTGGCTTTAGTAGCTTCTGGAGATTGAGCGTGATTACGGCAGACTCCCAGCCAAACCGGGAGAGTTGGGAACCCTAATCTGAAAAAAGAAAAAATACTGGTGAGCTCTAGGTAAAAACAGGAGCAAACAAGCTGCACAAGGGAGGGCCATTATTTTCGTGATGCTGAACTCGATGATTAGCCCTTCCTGTGACTACCAACTCTGTGCAGAGCCCAAAATCACAGGTAGGCTCAAAGCAGTCAGCTATATTGTTTGTGCCTGACATCAGTGCTGTATTTCTTGGGAGGACACCCAAAATCTAGCAGGCTTCAACAGCAGATGTACATCTTAGGGTTTTATGTATCTCCCATTACAATAGTATCTAAGTGTTCAATGATCTCCACAGAGACATCACACAGTATACTCTTCAGCAATAAAAGCTTTCCTTGGTGTGGAACTCAATCCTCCCATTGGACAGGACTGCCTGAGAGGGGTAGGAGGGGCAGTTTGGTTAGGGACTCCTGTTTAGAGGGCCCCCAAACCTTCTGTGAAGAGGCTCTGCAACACAGTGTGTGGGGTTGCAATGTCAATCACTGAAATTTAGCCTGGCGGCCCCTTGGTCATGCTGGAGTGGTAAATGGGCCAAAGCTGAGTGGCACTGCGACTCCATGTGCCAGGTTGCAACACCACAACAGGGAACTGGGGCCAGCCCCACATTACAGAAGTCATTGCTGTAGCCTTGCTCAGTAACCCACCTCCACCTCAATGGTAATTTTTTTTTTGATAGTGTGAGGGGCCTCAGTTTCAGGTTTTGCCCTAAGTCCCCAAAATCCTCAGTGCAGTCCTACCCTTGCAGATGGTAGCAGTCAGGTGGCTTGGCTAAGGAGTTCATGATACTTATGTTCCACAGTCTACTGCATACTTCCCGAAACAGCTCTGAACTTTTAAAACATGCAAAGTGCACTTTGTGCCACAGGTAATGGGAAAGCCCCAGAAAGAAAGCTACTAAAAATTTCAAGCTGCAGTAGGAAAGGATATTGACTGTCCCTGCCAGATGACAGAGAAGTGTAATCCTTATAACTGTGCAACTCCTTTCCTATCTCCTCCAGAGAGGATGTTGTATGGGAGTAGAAATTGTGCTACATTTATCTGCCACTAAAATGAGGGCCAGAGTGTTCCCTCTAATAAGGGCCTGCAATAGATGGTAGCGGTATATTGCAGGGCATTGGTGATAAGAGAGATGGATTCTTTCTTGAAGAGTTTAGTTTGACCATAGACAAAGTTTCATGCTGGTTCTTATTTTGCTTAAACTATTATTTGCATCCTTATTAAAGATTTATTTCTTCTAGAATGGAAAAACACATCTTTGCTCTATTTTTGAGTAGGCATCTGCATAAGTTATATCACATACTACAGTCCATGATTGTTTTTGCCAACCTGAAATATCATAGCTGTAAAATGCAAGTACTTGTTTGTCATAACACTTCTTGGTTTAGAAGTCATAACCAACTACCTGTCTCTATGTTTATAAACATGAACAGCTTTCTGTGCTAGTAAAGTTATGCTCTTATACAGATTTTCTTTAAAAAAAACATTTCTATTACAATGTGAAGTGCTATAGCAATTTGAAATTAATATTTAATTGGAGACAAATATTTTTAGCACAAAAATTAAACTTACTGTTTTAAGTTTCAAATTTAGGATTTTTCATATATCCTTCAAAGGCTTTTGCCTCATATTTAAGGGTAAGAACGTAACTGTAAAAACTTGTGATGAGTGGCTTCTATCTGAATCTCGTAGTGCTGCCTTTATGACTTATGGATGGTCATGCAACAGAGCTGTAACAATATAGGAAAAAGGTATCGCATCAAAAAAATTCATGCCATTGATTATAATGGAGTTGCACAGGATTTACATCAGTTTAAATGAAAGCAAAATGTGGCTTTCACCAATCATGCAAAAGAAAGCTATTTGCCATCCACACAAGGCAGCACAGCTTATCTTGAAAATTATTTCAACTAACATAGGAAGAAAATGTAGTTGAGACAGACTGGATTTGTACCATGTGGAAGGCCTTAACAGGGTCTGTAAACTTTCTACAGGCTTTTGGGGTTAATTTTGTTTAAGTTTTTGAAATGTTATTTCCAATAAAAAGTTTTCTTATCTTGATGTAGGTATAAACAATCCTATTGTATCTCCACAAGAAACTATGAAGAGAAAAACTAGCCCAGTTTATTTTTAATAAAAGGAGGGCTATGCTATATAATAACTCTTCCTGCCACATCCATTGAATCTGCTGAAATAAAGATTGATGCCTGGATATTTCTAGACACTTCTAGCAGAAGAGGCAATATTTCTTTTCTTTAACAAAAACTCAGGTGTTTTTTTTTTTTTAGTATTTTGTAATAATTTGAGGAAAAAGTAAAGGCTTCTCCTTCCTATCCACCCATTAGAAATCTGCATGTTTTAATTTCTGACATAAAAAGACATACAAGCCAAGGAGATATATTGGACAATCTGGTGCCACAAGCTAAAAGATATTCTGAAATACAAGCTTTGGCAAGATGCATGATATACCACTGCTACACATATTCCTTTTGGGTTATTATTCTACACAGACATCTAGAGTATATTTTCACATCTTTGGTGCTTAATCACAAAACAGATTTGTATACTGGAATTATGAGGGGCTGAAAAACGTAGATTTACAATGAATGTTTAAAGATTACCCCACCCCATTTATTGTTAGTATTCTCCCATATACTGCCCATTTGTACCCTATTACTGTAGAACATTTAGTTCCAACACAAGGATGGAATAATGGAATCTTTGTTAAAAAAAAATAATTTTTTTTTAAAGCCAGTCTGAACTAGCCAGCATAACAGTGCTCTATGAGTTTCAGTTACCATATAATATAAAAGAAGCATTTTTAGCCGCTGAAAAAAGTAACACAGTCAACTTTGTAATCCACAAAAAAAAAATGTCAAAAGTTGGTTCACAAACTTGTATCCCTAACCCAGCGGCACGCTACGTTTCCACTGTCCCACCTGACTGGATTTGTCTTTGAAGACATCTTTGGAACAAACTAAATGCTTGCTTCACTAGCTGAAGGTTTAACTGCTGTTCATTTAAGAGTGCTGAAGTCTCCCCAGTGCCACAAAGGAGGAGATTTGGAGTGATAGGGCTTTCTAAATACTTCATCTACACTAACCAGCTAGGGAGGGTAAGACGACTTTCTAGAGAAAGGCACAGGATAAGAAGCCTTAAAAATAACAACATGGATTCCACCAGGAACAGACATAACTGGAAAATTTATAATCCCTTGGCTATTTTTCTTAAACACAATGCAACTATTCAACTTTGCCAATGGGCTGCTGAAAATAAAAGCAAGTATCACCTCAAAAGAACCACTGAACCTTTAAAAGTACTCTGGTGCTTTTAAGAATGAATTACTGCAGGAGCACAAAATACATGGTTACTCTTAAAGAATCTTAGATAGTATTTAGGAGGCAATATGGGGTAGTAGACAGAGCACTAGGCTGGGACACAAGAGATCTCTACTATTTACCAGCTCCGTGATCTTGGACAAGACATTTCCCTTCTCTATGCCTCAATTTTCCCAATTGCAAAATGGGGATGATGTTATTGTTCCCTTTATAAAGCATTTTGAGATCTACTGATAAAAAGCACTCTATAAGAGCTAGATATTATCATGATAGTAGTATTATTCCAATATCTTGTGAAGTTAGTCTTACATTAACCAAATGAAGTACAGACTATGAAAACCTTACATCTGACAATTGTAGTTTACTCTCAGTCATTTGTTAGACTTCATAATATATTAGTAAGTGCTCTATCACGTACTACATAAAAATAATGCCATATTTGGCCCTGCATCTGTCCCACTCAGGGCAAAATTTTAGCACTGAATTTTATGGAACCAGAAACAGATCCTTTTAGAAGACAAACTTCACTACAGCACTCTGGTATAAATCTTAGCTGAAAAGCTGACACACCCTATTTGCTATTAGTACATTAATAATGATATGTGACAAATGTACTAATAGCAAAATCTCACCACAATGTCACAGGACAAATATTGTTACTATACAAAGTAATGCACACAGATAAGCTACTGCATCAATAGGCTAGAAGAATATTTATAGGGTGTATGCATTAAAATTAGCGTGAGCTAGTAAGGTTCAAATGTGGTTTGTGAAAACAATGGTTGTTATTAAAAGGTCAACAGTAATTTGTAGCACTTAGATGTCTGAAATACCTTTTTTGCTATGTTTAAAATAGGAAATAACTATAGAAACTATGTGGTATCCATAGGAAAATGCTGAGTTCTATGACAGTGATAACTTATGCATGGGTCACACAGTGGCTAAATATAAAGTGGATGTCATAAACAGATAGTCAAGGGTTAATAGAACAGAAGTACTTCATGTCTCTTTTGCCTGTAAAGGGTTAAGTTCAGTGAGCCTGGCTGTCACCTGACCAGAGGATCAATCAGAGGACAGGATACTTTCAAATCTTGAGGGAGGGAAGTTTTGTGTGTGCTATTAGTTTTTGGTTGTTGTTCACTCTGGGGGCTCAGAGGGATCAGACGTGCAACCAGGTTTCTCTCCAATCTCTTCGTTACAGCCTCTTATAAGTTCAGAATAGTGAGTACTAGGTAGATAAAGCGAGTTAGGCTTATGGTTGTTTTCTTTATTTGCAAATGTGTATTTGGTTGGAAGGAGTTCAAATGGGTATTTTGCTGAAAAATATTTTAATTTGTACTTGTATACTTAGGCTGGGAGGGTATTCCCAGTGTCTATAGCTGAAAGACCCTGTACCTATTCCATTTTTTAAATTTGCAAAGATAATTTTTATTGTTTTTTCTTTCCTTAATTAAAAGTTTCTTGTTTAAGAACCTGATTGTTTTTTATTCTGGTGAGAGACCCCAGGGGACAGGGTCTGGATTCACCAGGGAATTGGTGGGGACAAAGGAGGGAAGGGGGAGAGAAAGATTAATTTCTCTCTGTGTTAGGATTACTTTCGCTCTCAGGGAGAGTCTGGGAGGGGGAAAGAGAAGGAGGGGGGAAGGTGCATTTTCCTCTCTGTGTTAAGATTCAAGGAGTTTGAATCACAGTGATCTTCCAGGGTAATCCAGGGAGGGGAAGCCTGGGAGAGGCAACAGTGAGGGAAAGGGTTTACTTTCCTTGTGGTAAGATCCAGAGGGTCTGGATCTTGGGGGTCCCCGGGCAAGGTTTTGGGGGGACCAGAGTGTACCAGGCACTGGAATTCCTGGTTGGTGGCAGCGCTACAAGTACTAAGCTGGTAATTGAGCTTAGAGGAATTCATGCTGGTACCCCATCTTTTGGACGCTAAGGTTCAGAGTGGGGAATTATACCATGACAATGGACATTTAAGTTTAGAATCTGGGGCCTTGGCTACACTCACACTTTACAGCGCTGCAACTGGGGTGTGAAAAAACACCCCCCTGAGTGCTGCAAGATACAGCGCTGTAAAGCTTCAGTGTAATCAGGGCAGCAGCGCTGAGAGCGCGGCTCCCAGAGCTGCACGCTACACCCGTAAGGGATGTGGTTTACATGCAGCGCTGGGAGAGCTCTCTCCCAGCACTGCCGCTCTGACTACACTCACACTTCAAAGCGCTGCCGCGGCAGCGCTCCTGCAGCGCTGCCGGGGCAGCACTTTGAAATTTCAAATGTAGCCATACCCTAAACCATGGTATCTATGGTATAATTTTCACTGTAAGTACACATCAGGACTGAATGTGTACAGCTAATGTACCATCCAATCACTTTCTTCCTACATTGCTTAAAGTACCATATATCTTTCTGCTTCTATATCTGCTTAATTTTTTTTTATTGGCAAATTTAAATTATATATTTTCCTTGTGGAATCTAGCGGCTGTGGAATCAGGTATTAGTATTAATAATGATGCGTGACAAATGTGCTAATAGCAAAATCTCACCACAATGTCACAGGACAAATATTGTTACTATACAAAGTAATGCACACAGATATGCTACTGCATCAACAGGCTATAAGAATATTTATATATTGTGGTTTGTGTGTTATCAAACAATTACAGAAATGAATCACACATAAATCACACAAACATGTACATACGTGTGTCTACACAAACCCCCACACAAACATACAAGCATCACTAATAGCTTACCCATAAACTGACTATTTTTATGCTCCTTATAAACTGGAATCCTGAAATTTGGTATTCATTGATTATGGACCACTCAATGCACGACAAATCTCAAATATGAACTTTTCACCTAAGATTACCAGAAACCTACCAAGTCATTTTTCAATCATTTAAGTGCCCTTTAATGTATAAAGGGGTATGTGGCCTCCAATTTGGAGAAAATAAAGTTATAGAAGATTACCAGTTTGAGATTATAACTCAGTATTGAGTACCAAATGTTGCCCAAAAGGCAAACTATTATTAACATATATTTATAATGTATCTATGTATACACAGGGCTGGTCTACACTGGGGGGGGGGGGAATCGATCTCAGATACGCAACTTCAGCTATGTGAATAGCGTAGCTGAAGTCGAAGTATCTTAGATCGATTTACCTCTCATCCTCACGGCGCGGGATCGAAGTCCGCGGCTCCCCCTGTCGACTCCGCTACTGCCATTCGCACTCGTGGAGTTCTGGAGTCGACAGGAGCACTTCGGGGATCAATACATCGCGTCTAGATGAGACGCGATATATCGATCCCTGAGAAATCGATCGCTACCTGCCGATATGGTGGGTAGTCTAGACATACCCACACACACACGATAGGGTCAATGTGTTCACAAAATACATTTGAGAACCTACAGTATACTGGATGAGGTGTTTAGTAAACAAGTTTTATTATTTTAATAATGTATTTATTATACTCCTGTATGGTAAGGTTTTGAATTAGTAAAAGTTCATGGCATAAAGTAACATTTCAGCTTGAAATAGATAACTGATTAGATGATAATTATGGAGCTAATATTAAACAAAGTTCTGGAGAACCTTCATAAGGAAACACAAAAATAAGTGAAATTCAGAGTCATACTGATCACTGCAAAGCCAAAATTCAAGTCAGGTTCATCTAAAGATTGGCTAAAGATAACAAATCAGGGCCTAGTTTTTGATGTACCTGAGCCAACTCATGGCTTAGGGTGTAAACAAGGATCCACATAATGGTTTCATATAGATTCATTTCAAAACCATGCCAAACTTGGCAGGTTTCTGCTGTATTTTGCTTTAAATTCTTGGAATTATTCATCCCAGATATCAAAGTGAAACTCAAGGTATGTGAAGCTTCATAAACATCAGGCAAAAATATGTTCCCACCAGTCCCTACAAATGCAAGCCTCAGAGATTGGTACAGCTCTGGTAGTGAAGCAGATTTATAAGCCTGGATGGGAAAAAAAGTGTATGGTTCACTAAGGGTTCACAAAGGTTTTTTGAACAGCTAACGTATTCATTCAAATATATTTAGTCAATTTAGATAAGCTAACATAGGAATATTCAAAAGACAATGGGGAAAATGTATTCAAAAATAAAATTAATCGCTGTTAAAGAAAAGTTTCACCCGCATAAAGTTAAGAAACCACAGCTGACACCCTGAAGGAAGGACTGGTTGCCTAATTGTCAAAGGTGATGTTACAGGTGCTCAGCACCTCTAGGGGTGGGAGGTGGCGGTTACGAGGGGGAAAATCAGACCAGGGATTTATTATAAAAGAGAGAGCACAATATGTTGGTATGTTTCTAGGTGGTTTAAAAACAATTATCACAGCATAAAAGTCTGCTGAAGGATCAGTTCCTGCAGATCTTACCAACAAGCAAGACTAGTTGATTCACTGGGAGTTATGTACATGTAAACTCTTCAGACTGGGTCAAAAATGACAATTCTTTGAGCCTGCTTAATTATTACAGTGAAGCCTCACCAAATCTAGGACTGACTCAAGGCAGAGTGAGGCTAGATAGGTTAGACAATGGCAAGGTAGGTCTCTTACATAAGTCAACATTAACAGAATGAAGCTGAACCAGGGAATATAGAATTTAGAATGTAACAGATACTTACCTACAGCTAAATTGGATGGTTGAAACAATAGAACCTAAGATCACAAATCATTATTTTCAGTGTAAGCAATTTAAAAAAGCAAACAACTAAGAACAATACATAACTGAAAATCAGTTCCTCTTTCACTTTCCTGACATGGCCTGAGTTCAGTGGTTCTTGGCTTTCCCCTGCAACTACTCTTGATTCAGTATTATGAATATTTCTAGGACTGTGGTAAATGTAGCTCCCTGACTTGGATGTTGAGGTCTATCAGGTATTGCAGGGAAAACACCCAGAACCCTGAAGTTAAGTCCTAGGTAGTAAACACGATATATCTTTTTAAATTCATCTTTAATGTAGGAAAGACAAACCACGTTGTGGTTTTTGGTGACAGTACATTTTCAAGGTTGGCCATGAGTGTTTGAGCAGAGAAAAATTGGTGCCTCTATCTGACAAATTGTTTTTCAGTAACTTTTAACAGTTACCACTGAGTTCAGCAGGGGTACCCGTGTAACAATTTTGAAAGTTCTGACTGATGCTTCTAGAATGCAACACCTCCAAGAAATATTATCCTATGGCAAATTATATCTTGCCTTATTGATGCCTTTCCCCTGTTAATTTATGATCTAAAAATTGTTTGCTAGTATACAGTAATTTTACAGGAAGGTTGAAATGAGGGTGGAGAGCAGTGGTATTCTTCCAAACTCTGCCCCTCAAAATAAGCTCCACCCATGAGAGTCATCAAAATGAGACTCTTCTCTTAATAGGTTGTGCAGATTTTCTAAGTATGATTGTATATGTTTGCTTCTCCCTTACTGGGTTTTGAATATGCCTGTGGGCTCTGATAGAATTCTTGACCTTGGCTGCTTCTTGGACTCCCTGGAGAAAAAAAAATGAGTGGTGGTACTCTCCAAAATGCCAGCAAAATGAGACTTCATTCATAATATGTTGCGTCTTGCACAGAATGAAATAGTTAACAATGTTGACATTTAAATCACCAGCATCACTGAGTATCTGATTTAATACTTGGAAGATGAATGGAGCAATTTACACATCTCGGACCTACTGTTCCAGGCTCTCAGCAGACTCACATAAACCTCTCTGCATTCGTTACACACTTATGACATTTTTGAGGTTTTCTTTGCAACCATAATAGATAGAATCTCTCTCACACACAAACACACACAAGCTGAGATTTTGGAGTACAAGTTAGGAACTGGAGAAAAGCTGGTATGTCATACTGCCAGGTACTATCCAGTCATAAAAATGTCTAACTTTTAAAATTGCCATTTCACCTACACCAGACCTCTCCTGCTGATTAGAAACATAGGGATTACTAAAATGGACCATTCATATGGTCTATCTAATACACTATCCTGTCTCCAACAGCAACAGCGGCAAACAAGAGGCTCTAATTTAAGTAGCAAGAAGCCCCAGAGTAGGCAGGTGTGGGATCATCTACCACAAAGAAGATTATATTCTTAACAACAAGTAGATAAATACTTGGTTAGTCCATGAATCATGAGGTTTGAGATCCATTCTATTTTATAAGTATTTACTAAACATTCTGGATATTCTTGTTATTCATATAAAAAAGTACACTCCCCCTTTGAATCATACTAAGCTCTTGGCCTCAGCAAGATCCTGTGGTAATGAGTTCCACAGTCCAATTATGTTTTATGTGAAAGAGTATTTCCTTTTATTATTTTTTAATTTGCTGCCTTTCAATGTTACTTAATGTCCCCTTGTTCTTCTATTACAAGCAAGCATACGGAATTTACTTTTTAACTCCTATTGTGCTAAAGTAAATGTGCACATCTTTTCCCATGTGTATTGTGATGCTAATAAATGTATCCACTTTGAATGTATTAAAATTAAATCTACCTCTGTCGTCGCTTTGGTTCTCAGGCAAGTACAGTCCCTCTGCCCTGACTGCTCAGGGTTTGTGTGAATTCTGACAGCACACACTGTTCCTCCCCTCACCCAGAGCCACAGTCAGAGAAGAATTTACATACACAGATCTCTTCCTACTCGCACACTGAAATGCCACCATGGAACTATTTCTCTACTCCAATCACTGCAGAGCCTCTCTGTGGGACTGGCATTTACAGTGACAAAGAGGTGAAGAGGGCTAGCTGGGGGCAGGACCAAGAACACACATCATCCCCTTTCCAGGCCCATGAATATTCTCCTGAGAAGATAAAGTCCCAGACTCTCTGGGGGTCCCAGTGGCTGCTCTGGCCAAACAGAATCTCAGCCAGTGGGTCCAGATCTGATGTGGAGGCTCTGATGTGGAGGCATAAGACCACTGAAGGCATGCCTACAGGAAATTCAGGATGTGTGACGGCAGTTTGTGTAGACATAGCCAAGATAACTTTGATCTAAGATAGAGCTATGGGCTAGCCCTGCCCACCTGAGACCCTGGGTACGTATGAGTGGCCACTGCCCATGCTGCCACAGCTTCACTGCTATAGTTACATGAGGGGGAAATTCCCCTCCTCCATGTTATCTTGTTGAGGCAACAGGACTCCAGGATACAATGCTTTCCATGTTCTTTTCCTACAGAAAACCTGAGGAGAAGATAATCTAGAAAAAAATGTTACAAGCTTGCAAAAAATAGGCAGGACAAAATACAGTGTGATATGTACTTGCATACCATAACCACAGCCAAGCTTGCCACCTTGACATTAATGGTGATGAAACAACTGGTAAAGAAGCTGAGAATTTATCTGTGTTGTTGCACTCATCTTCCTATTCTATTCAGAAAAAAACCCAACAAAAAAAACCAACAAACCTTCGGCCAAATTCTGCCTACCTTATTAAAATGAGTAGTACTATAGTGAGTACAGGCAAATGAGATTTGACACCTTGAATTAACTTTTTAATTTTTTTTTTATGTTAAAATGTATCAGTGTTTTTAAACATACCAAAAAAATAATAAAAATGGCACAACATATTTTATGGTTATAGCTGTTTGTCCTGTGGTGTATGTTAAAATGCTAGTATAGTCTGGAACTCTACTCAACCAATCAGATTGTAGGCTTTTTATTTTCCATTTTATATACATAATCATAAATGAATAGCAATGAATGCCACATTATTAATGACTCAGAAGGCTCAGCATGTACAGCCATATTTTCCAATCACACACTGGCAGCTTTTTCACACCATAAGTTTACTTCAAGGCATATTATATTGCTTTCCTTTATTTTACTAAAATCCAACAGCTGCAACCTTAAGACATTGCATTAACAAATTTGCAGGCTACATAACCAGGACTGCATGTTAAATGGTTTAGTAGCTGGGTGCCCCTCGAACAATTTCCATGGAGTGAACAAGGGAATTCCGTTAAGAATCTATGTTATTGAAACACAGGAAAACTGTCTCCCTTCTTTGTCATCCTAACTACTAAGCTGAAAGTTCATCCCATCTTCTTTCTAAAATACATTCTGCTGCAAATATTTAGCATAGCTAATTACGAGGATAGGTTTTGTTATTGTTAAATGAAGTCACAAGTGCAACTCTCTATTAACTACAATGAAGATTTACCTTTCCAGCTGAGGAACAGGAAGGTACGAAATATCAAAACTGACAATTACCACAGATTTACAACGCAAACAAAAACAAATACTAATTTCATGGTTTTACCAGGTTATTAAAGACAGATTTATAAAAAACAAATATCAGTAAACTCTACAAATCAGCAACAAGTTTTTCCTAAAGACAGAAGTGAACAGAATTAAACACATATTTCACTCAATGGGGCTTTCCCTCCTCCCCCAACCCCCGCCAAAACAGGAATCACACAAAAAACGACAGTCAGTACCCTAAAATAAAAATTGTAAAGTATTACAAAGGGAATAAGGCAAACAAGTGAACTGATACCATTACAAAGAATTATATATTATATTTGTTCTCTCTTTTTTTATCCAGAAGAAAAATTCATTATTTTAAACTGAAAATATGAATTGTAAATATGCAGGTGTGATAGAAATGCACCATTTTATTAAATTAAAAAACAGACTTTATTCTACATGTATCTTGTTCCATTTTACAAATATGAAATAGATGTATTTCAACTAACTTCAGTAATCCCCAATTGTGTTTATTATAAACATACAGTGTTCCAGAAACATTTACATGTCCTGTATACTTAAAACTCTGCGCCTCATAGTTTTGCTAAAACTTTCGCTGAAAATAGAGTATTACACATTTACAATGTATGATTTTCAAGCTCTCAAAATTTAGCTATTTCTAAACCCAATTTCTACAGACACGTCAAACTACTCATCCTGACAGAAGATTTGGGATACAATTCTTATTACACAGACACCATTTTATATCAGAGCTATTCCACTGAATTCAACAGAATATGTCTGTAACTTCACGTTTAGTCTGAAGAATAAAAAAGACAAAACTGTTTGAGTTAGTGTATCTAATATATTACTAAACAAACAATATTTTCATGTTTGAATATATTTTAAAGTCACCATTCAGGTAAACAAGAATAATTTCAGCCAAATACAATATTTTTGAAAATTGATAAGCACTTGAAGACAGAAACTCAAATAAAAATGACTCTTCCCCCACAATAAAAACTGTTTATTACAGAGAAACTGTGTAATGGCCTCTGATCCTTGTACATCCACAACACTCTCAACAGTCTTAAAAAAAAAATCTAACATTTAGCTCTGTTTCACTTACAGACAGACTTCTAGCAAAAACTTACTGAGAACTAGTCTTTACTTTGTTGTTTCTTCTTTTAATCTGCCTTTTAGTTTTTGTCCTTAAATTTTACTATGAGCCATCACAGAATAGGTTGTAATCTCAGGTGATTAACTGCACAGCATTTTACAAGCTGTAAAACAGAGTAAGATCCCCACATACAAATTGTACCATTGCATAGGCATTCTTAACAGTTTTCTAAGCTTCCAGATTGGTTTGACAGACTGCAAGTCCTAAGTATTTATATATATTACAAGGTTTACTTATTTTTTGATGTAAAAAAGCTAAAATCTATACTGATTGTAACATGCAACTCTACATGAAAAATCTTAATGACTATGGAGTAGAATACCAATATTTATTACCACACTTGTGTTCATTATGGTTCTCTCTGACAGGGGTCCATTAAAATCAATTTTTATGTTTCTTATGTATTTTTTTCATCTAATGCTCTTGCCATTGTGTTTATTAGCCAGTTAAGAGAAACACTGGGAACTGTTGTTTTGTTTTTATTTTGTTCTGTCAAAAATAATGAGACTAGAGACTTTAACAACTATTCACTATCAATGAGCGGAGGAGATTAAATGTTACATTTCAGCAAAAGCTTCTAAGGACAGCTTTAAAATTTTTAGAACTTTACCGTCAGGAAAATATATCCCTCCTCCTTCCTTGCCTCCCCACTTTTTTTTTAAATTTATTTGAAGTAAGAGGTTCTTCAGAGGAAGTAACCACAAGAAAGAAATTTTGCATGCCATTTCTCGCCCACCAGAGCCAGTAGTATGTGAGCTAAACACTCTGTTCAAAAATAAATGTATATAGTTCTTTCAATATCAAAATCTCAAAGTGCTTTGTAAAAGTGGTAATTACTAAAGCCTCAAAAACACTTATGAGATAGGGAAGCTTTCTTAATCCTTATTTTATGTGTGAGAAATCTAAACCATAGAGATGAAGTCATTTGTCCAACATCACAAAGGAAATCAGAGAGCTGGGAAGAGAACCCAGATATTCGGACTCCCAGCCCTGTTTTTTTCAGTCACAAGATCATTCTTCCCCAACTAGTACGACAATGTGCTGATTGAACAAAGGGAAATACATTTAAATTATAACAGAGGATGACTCGACCAACTCCTCACAGGAGAAGTTAGTCACCATATAAAGTGGAAACATTTTAAAAAAACAACAACACATACACTGTACAACATGTTGGGTTCATAGTCTTGATGCCTTATTCTGAAGTTACAACTTATAGCCTAGTTCATGGCCTACAGTCTGCTTTGCCTTCCACATAAATTCAATATTAGAAAGGTGCACAAGAAAACAGGAATGCTTAGAATGCTAGGCCAGAGAAGATGTTATTTTTGCCAAGCGTGAACTGACATTGAAAAACATGTTGGGGGGTGGGAGGTGTCTGAATTAGAGACAAATAAAAATGTATTCTGGTTTTCAATTTCAAACTAGTATATGTATTGTGCATACACGATTACAGGAATAATATTACACAAATATAAAAATGTATAAGCATAATAAAAATAGCAGAACACAAAAATGGGGGGCAAACACAAATCAAAGGAGCATTTCAAAACTGAAAGAAATACAGAGAAAAATAAAGCAGAAGAGAAAAAAGTGAACCAAACCCAGTCACTTCAGGAAAACGGACACCACACATGTGGATGAAAGTAAAGGTTGCAACTTTGTTAACTGACTGAACTACTCAGCAATAATGATCCCACCCTGCAAGACACAGGGTACTGACATACTTTCTCTAGTCCCATGTTGGATTTATCCAGGAAGTGACGCCAATAGCCAAAGGAAACCCGCTCTGGATCCCAATCAAAGTTATTACAAACACGTAAAACAAGTCAAGCTCTCAAAAGACATAATATACCAGAATTAAAACTGTCTGTTCAAATCTAATTCTTTGTGCATATGCATTATGATACAATCCTTTGTTATATGACCACATACTATTTTCCCCCCACATAGATGGTCAACAAAGTTTGAACCGAGGACTTGGAGTCGCATACTAATTCTACCATTTGAACTAAAACAGTAACTGGCAGTAGTAGTAGCCTATTATCTTTTATATGTACCAGCTCCTTGAAGGGGACCCAACATGCACTTTGCCACTGGGTTACACACCTACTTCTGAGTCAGCTATAAAATGTTGGGTATCAGGATTCCTGAGTCCTATTCCTAGCTCTGAGATAGCAGCATGGTCCAAGATGGGACAGTGGTCTAATCTGTGACTATAGCAGCAGCATAGCCAAGCACATTTTGCACATTTGTTTTGTGAGGCAGCACAACTAAGGGGATAAGACTTAGGCACGCCATATTAGAGACCTGGTTTTATTCCCAGATAAGGGTATACTACCTCATTCAGTAATAAGGACTCTGGATTGCAGAAATACTAACAGCAGTCTATAGAAGAGGTGAGCCTAGACATCATCACCTTCCAGATACAGGCCCCATCTGTGAAGAGGTCCCTCTCTGTGTCTGTGTCTCTCCAACTTTATGTTTTACTTCTACAAAACAAGTAGGGATGCCAATTTTGGTTGGACATATTCCTGGAGTTTTCTTCATATGACATAATCTTTAATTAAAGATTGATCTTTAATTCCTGGAGACTCCAGACCAGCCCTGGATGGTTGGCAACTCTTGAAACAAGCCTAGATACAATTTTCAAGTTTCACTATTTCTCGAAAGACAGTAATGAAGGCTGAGTAGAAACAGACCATGTAATTTAAACAAGTGCTCAAAATTTTGGAATTTGCTTGAAATAGCATTAAAGGGAGAACAGACATTCAGAGATAAACATGGATGGGGTAGTAAATCAATTTCCTGGAGCTGCCACTCCTTTGGGGTAACTCAATGTTAATTTTGATTTTAAAATAGAAATTGTATTTCCAAATATACAGCTAATATAAATAATTAAGCATAATTACTTTTTTTACCAGTGGTTTGAATCTGAGAATTCTGCATTCAGCACCATGTACTTATGCACAAAATCAACAGGACACAAAAGTACCTGTTTTGTGACAGAGCATTTTCCTTAAATTGTATTTCATGTACACCTGTTCCACATCCAGATATTTCAATTCTTCCCACAGGGCTGTTCAGCATTACATGCATCTTCTTACACTGAGTTTTTCCATCTTTTAAAGCAACCTGTTCACAAGAGAATAATAAAATTGTAAAATGTGTGTATATTTTCCCCAAGGAGCCTGCATCTCAGCAATCTGTAACTTTAAGCATATTTTGTGCAGTTTTGCAAAAATAATTTCTTTGAGGGCTTAAACAGAGAAAAATCGTAGTAAGCAAAAACAAGAATACACACTACTTAAATGCACCCAAATTATATACTGTATTTTTGTCACTCATCCTACACCTTAGTAGAGGTAATTCAATCTGTTACGAGAAATCAACATTAAATAGCATCTACATTAAAATAATAAAAAATGTTAAATAATTCAGCACTGATCTCTAAAAGAAAATCACATAGAATAGCAGTTTTATGGTTGATTTGTTAGCGAACATCTAAAGAAAAAGTTTTTTTACATTGATTTCAAAGAGATTATTATGACAATAAAGCATATTCACTGGTTTACAGTAGCAATATTATGTGAATAATAACTGCAGAAGCACATATGGAATGGCTGTGTTGGAAAAATCAATCACTACTTAGTAAAGGACACACATTTTTCATTCCTATCATTAACAATCAACTTTTTATGGCTACCAATAAAGTGTACTTCCAAATATGTGCCAAACATTTTTCAGTTTTCTTCCGGACCAACAATAACATTATACATTTCCTCTAAGCCATATTTTATCTTTGTTTGGTTACAAAAATATTTTTAATCAATACGTATTTAGAGTGTACTATTTACATTTCAGTGTAACTAAATTAGATATAAGTACTATAGTGTTGCATATTATTATTAATTATTCTGCCACGTGGTAGAACCTAAGAGCCCACTGTACATACATAGAACAAAAAGATGATCTCTGCCCCCAAACAGCTTACAACCTAAGCGCAGCAAGAATAAGATAAGAATAAGACTGACAACAAAAACCAGGTAGATACAAGAGACATGAGAAACATGAGGAAATAACGAGACAAAACTGGTCAGAGTGATAAGCATTGGGCTTTATTGTGCCATTCTTCAAAACACTTAAAACCAGGAATGAGAGGAAAGCGCAAGATTCATGATGATGTAGATACCTGAAAAAAAGTGATGCCAAGTAATAGTGGTTACTGCAATTTATTCACAAGTATAAACATACATATGAATATGCTTATACAAACACAGATACACAGACACAACCACACACACACACAAAGGTATGGATACATATAAATTCCATTCATACTTCATTAGTTAGCTCTCCAAAAATCAAAAGGCTGCCTTAAAAATTCTGATTAAAATACCATGAGGTTCTTTTTATTTGACCTGTGGCCTTTGAACATCTGATGTTCACATGTCCAAGCTTTGCTATGTAACTATGAGAGCTATAACGCCCTTTTATTTTTTAATGAAAGCTGAGATTCTCATGTAATCATAGAACTCATACAGTGGTTTTCTTAAAGTCCCAAATCTTTATCACTAGACTTGGCAACACTGAAACCTGGGCCTGTCATACTTTCCCCCAACAGTGGGAGTATAATAGAATGAAGCTCTGCTCTGCTTTACCTACACTCTAAGGGCACAAGATCCAGTAAGGACCTTTAAGTCAGTGATGGAAGTTAGAGATGCCTTTCAACATCTCTAAGTCATGCCAGGACTGGCATCAAGAATTAGGGAGCCAGAAATAGCTCCCTGCCACTTTCCCCTCTCATATGTGCCAAGCAGAATCATGATGCAGAGAAAATCTGCCCCACAATATTCAGTTTGAGGCACCTTAGTACCAAGAAATGTTGAAAATCTGAAAAAAAACGGTTACTTACCTTTCATAGCTGTTGTTCTTTGAGATGTGTTGCTCACATTCTTTCCACTCTAGGTGTTCATGCACCCATGAACACAGTTGTCAGAGACTTTTGCCTTAGCGGTATCTGTAGGGTTGGCTGTGGCGCCTCCTTGAGTGCCACGCTCATGCATCGGTATATTAGGCACCACCGACCCTACACTCTCTCTCAGTTCCTTCTTGCCGGCAGGGGCGGCTCCAGACCCCAGCATGCCAAGCACGTGCTTGGGGCGGCATGCTGTGGGGGCCACTCTGCCAGTCGGGCAGCAAGTGGCTCTGGTGGACTCCCGCAGGCATGCCTGAGGAGGGTCCAGTGGAGCGGCGGGACTAGCAGACCCTCCGTAGGCACGCCTGCGGGAGGTCCACCAGAGCCGTGGGACCAGTGACCGGCAGAGCTCCTCCCACGGCATGCTGCCCTGCTTGGGGCGGTGAAATGTCTAGACACGCCCCTGCTTGCCGACAACTCCGACAGAGGGGCAAGAGGGCAGGTAATGGAATGGACATGAACAACACATCTCGAAGAACAGTTACGAAAGGTAGGTAACCGCATCTTCTTCTTCGAGTGCTTGCTCATGTCAATTCCATTCCGGGTGACTCACAAGCAGTATCTATGAAGGTGGGCCCAGAGTTCACAGTCTCGCAGCTTGCAGTACTGCCCTACCAAAGCCAGCATCGTCCCCGGCCTGCTGGGTAATTGCACAGTGGGACATGAACATATGGACAGACGACCAGGTGGCCACGCTGCAGATGTCCTGGATAGGCACCTGGGCAAGAAAAGTTGCCAAAGAGGCCTGTGCCCTGGTCGAGTGGGTTATGACAAATCGCCAGGGGCAGCACCTTTGCGTGATCATAGCGGAAGTGAATGCAGGCGGTGATCCAAGAAGAAATTCTTTGAGTGGATACAAGATGAACTTTAATCCTGTCAGCCACTGTGATGAAAAAATTGTATCAACTTACAGAATGGTTTGGTCCTGTCAATGTAGAAGGTTAGAGCCTTCCTAACATTCAAGGCATGCAGTCTACACTCTTCCTCCTTCAACTTCTGCAGCTTTGGAAAGACGACCAGTAAGTAAATGTCCTGGTTTGAATGAAACTGAGAGACTACCTTGGGCAGGAAAGCCGGGTGCAGTCTCAGATGGACCTTGTCCTTGTAAAAGACCATATAAGGTGGTTCCAAGGTGAGCACCCAAATCTCAGAGACTCTACAGGCTGAAGTCACCACAACCAGGAACTCAACCTTCCAGGATAGGAGGAGGAGAGAACAGGAAGCCAAAGGCTCGAAAGGAGAACCCGGGAGCTGCGGCAGCACCAGGTTCAAGTTCCATTGAGGAATGGGGTTCTTGATGTGCGGGTAGAGGCTCTCAAGGCCCTTGAGGAATCTGACCATTGTGTCTTGGGTGAAAACTGGCCTGCCTTTGAACGGTGGATGGAAGGCTGAGATGGCCGCCAAGTGGACCTTGATCAATGAAAGGGACAAGCCCTGGAGCTTGAGACGCAGAAGATAGTCTAAAATCAGCTACAACAAGGCTCTCTTGGGCCAGATGCCTTTATCCAAGATCCAACAGGTGAACCTCTTCCACTTGACCAGGTAAGGTCACTCCAGTAGAGGGCTTTCTACTTACCAACAGGATCTGTTGGACATCGACCGAGCACTGTTCCTCCTTCTCATTCAATCACATAGCAGCCAAGCTGTCAGGTGCAGCGCCACCAGGCGCAGCGCTGCCAGGCTTGGATGCAGAAGACTGCCGCGGTTTTAGGACAGCAAGCCTGGCCTGAGCAGCAGCTAGAACAGAGTCACCTCCAAAATGTCCAGCAGCTTGCTGTACCAGAGCTGGTGCAACCAAGCCAGTGCTATGAGGATCACCTTTGCACTGTGCTGCTTGATCGTCATGAAGACCCTGCAAAGGAACAGTGCTGGAGGAAAGGTGTACACAAGAGCCCCCAACCATGGGAGTAGAAAAGCATCTGACAGGGATCCTGAGTCCATGCCCCTCACTGACCAAAAGATGTGGCATTTCCTGTTCTGCCTAGATGCCAACAGGTCCACCTGGGGAGTTCCCTACTTGCGGAAGATGGAGCTGATCACCTCCAGATGTCGCCAGGTGACCCAACAATCTCAGGCATGTGTGGGCGGTGGTTGAGCGGCTGGACTCACATGCACAAGATGAGTTCCACCCTGGTTTGGAATTGAGTCTCGAGGAGGAAGGCTCTGGCCTGAGTGGAGCTGAGAACCACTCTGATGAATTCTACACATTGCACTGGGTCAAGGTTGACTTTTGCTCTTTATTATCACTCCCAATTGTGACACATGGAACAGACCAGATCAAGATGCCTCTGCACCTGATCATGGCACTGGTCCTTTATCAACCAGTCGCCGAGGTATGGGTAAATTTGGACTCCCCGATATCAGAATGGCTCTGAGGCCCCCTTTTGTCTTTGGAATTAGGAAGTAACGGGGGTAGAACCTTCTTCCGTCCATGTTCCAAGGGACCTCCTCCACTGCCCCCAAGCACAAGCTCCTGAACAAGGAGCTGCATGTGAGAAGGGTCCCTGAAGAGGGACGGGGAAGGGGGGTGAGAGGGAGTGTTCGGCAATGAACCATAGGATATAGCTCGAAGAGACTGTATCAAGCACCCAACAATCTGAGGGGATACAGGACATGGCCGACCGGAAAGGGCAAAGGCAGTTGAGGAAAGAGAGGGATGGATCCAGCAGATTCACTAGGACGTTGTCCTCGGGCGCACCCTCGTAACAGCTGCTTTTGACCTCCCTGGTTTCTGGGAAGGTCAGATTATGCAGCCCGTCGGAAAGACAACAGACACTGCTATTATGCCCTTTGTCTTTGTTCTTCCTCCTGTAGGAACCCGCTCTGGAAGTTCCACAGGACCTAGATTGCAGAGGGGGAGCAGGAGAAGGACTGAAAGGCTTCCTGGACCACTGAGGGGTATGAAGGCCCAGGGAACAGAGAGTGGCTTGGGAGTCTTTAAGGTCATGGAGCCTTGATTCCGTCAGCTCGGAGAAGAGCCTCATACCCTCAAAAGGGAGGTCCTGAATCATGGCCTGCATCTCTTGGGACAACCCAGAGGACTGCAGCCCTGGCCACTGAGTTAGTAGCATCCCAGGCTAGTTGAAGAGGAGCAAACTCGTGGACACAATCCTGAAGAAGGGCCTCTAAACTTATTGAAGGAGTCCCACAGATTAAAATTATACCTACCAAGCAGGGTCTGGAGATCAGAGAGCCGGAATTTGAAGACAAGCAGTCAAACTTTTCTGCCAAACAAATCTAGTCATTTGGCCATCTTTGTTCTTTGGGGTGCTGCTAACTTGGCCTTGTTTGTCCCCTTCGTTCACTGCAGACACGACCAGTGATACCACAAGAAGATGCATATACATATATTCAAATTCCTTTGTAGTGATGGAATATTTATGTTCCACCTTTTCAGAGGTTCACAGAATAGAAGAGGAGGTTTGCCACAATAACTTGGCAATCTTAAGCACCTTTAGGTGGACAGGCAATGCAACCCGAGCAGGAGTGGTGGCCGAAATCACATTGAAGAGGTTGTCGGCCTCCTCTGTGATCTCCTTTTAAGGAGGGCCTGATGCTCCTTAAAGTTGTCCACGGGACTGCTGGAGTGGGAGAGCCTGGCCACCGCCTCATCCAGGGATAACAAGGAGAACTGTACCGCATGAGGAAGAGTAGGCTCCCCTCCTTGTCAGGGGAGGACTCCCTAAGTGTCGGGGTCTGGTGTGCTGCTCCCACATCTGGCTCAGTACCGTGCTCTGACTGCGGCGCCAACGGTGCCATGGCTAGCTTCTCCGAGGCAGCCAGGGAAGGCTGGGAATACGTATCCAGCATCACGAGCACCCCCCATTGGCTCCAGTACAGCCACCGTGTGGGCCACGGTCGCCGCTATAATGGCACTGTGCCAGTGCTGCGTTGGTCTCCCGCATAGGCGGAGAGTTCCCTTTCAGGGCAAAAGGCAAAACTCCTGGTCCAACCTGGACCACTGTCCCTCCAGCGACTCTAGTGGAGGTGTCAAGGCCTGGTTTTGTCTGCTGACTCTGGTGAGCAACTGGCAAGGTAAAGGCAAGTGGCGAAACCTGCTGGAGGAGCGGTACCAGGGTGACAGACCAGTGCCGTGATCCTGAGCGGCCCCACCAGGACGGTGACCGACCTCTAGGAGACCACCTGGAGGAGGATGATCGGGGTCTAGGTGACCTGTGGCTGGAAGTTCGCCAGTACTGGCAGTACAGGGAACGGCATCTCAACTTGAGAGTCCTGCAACTAGTAGGCGGGGAGCTCATCAGGGACCTGGGTCTTCTAGCTGGAGAGCTAGGATACAGTGCCGGGATCCAAGGTTGCAGAGACAGAAATGTGCACCTGCAGTCTGGTGACAAGGGATGGTCAGCCATTCTGTGAGGCTGCACTCCAATAGGCTTCCTCTTTGGTGCCAGGGCCGTAGCCATGTCAGCCACCTGGTGCGGCGCCTGCAGAGCTGGTGTGCTTTGCTCTTCACCCACCGGTACCGCTTCAGGCATTGACAGCCCTGGGAGAGGCCAGGGACCCTTGCCACTTCCCAGGGTCGGGAGTGGATCCCTGGCCTGGTTGGGGAGTCCAACCTCAGTGGTATCCCTGTGAAGCCCCATAGTAGGTCCATGGCCTGACAAAGGTCCTTCAACCACAGGCCCCTTGTCCTTCAGTGCCAAGGGTATCCTCTTCTTCTGGAGCTTCTTCGGCACCGGCGAGGAGGAATGGTGCCAGGTAGAGCCCGGTGCCAGTGGTGTGCTTCGCACTGAAGCCGAAGTACTCAGCGTGGGTTCCACTGCAGAGCGGGGTGTGGGTTCCCTTCTGACATGGGACAAAGCACAGCCTCCATGAGATGGGCCCTCAAGCAGCTACCCTGCTCTTTTTGGGTGCGAGGGTGAAAGTTTCTACAAATATGACACCTTTCCTTTTTACGGGGTTCCCCCAAACATTTCAGGCAGCTGTTGTGGGGTTACTGATTGGCACTGGTCTGCTGCAAGATGCACATGACTTGAAACTGGGACAGCAGGTCATGCCCCACTCCCAGATGAAGTCCCAGATGAGATTCTAAGTACTCTCACTTAACACTACAAAGACTAACCAACTACTAACAACTATGTATAGATTTGGTAGAACAAAGGTCCATGAAGAACCACAAACGCTCTTGTGGATTGCAAGATGAGGTGATCCAATCAACTGTCACAGGCAGTAAGAAGGAACTGAAAGGGCATAGGGTCAGTGGTGCCTAATATACCGACTCATAAGCGCAGCTCTCAAAGCCAACTCTATGGACACCGCTAAGGCAAAAATCTCTGACAACTGTACATGTGGGCATGCACCCATCTAAAATAGAATCGACATGAGCAAGCACTTGAAGACGACGCCACCTTACATAACACTAAAATTGAAAAAACAAGCAAGGAGTAGAAGAAACCGACTTCTGAAGGAAAGATTATGAAAATAGAGGTATCTAGAACAACAACTAAGGAGAAGGAAGAGGACAGAGCTCTCTACAAATAGTTGAAGTACACAGAGATCCATTGTTTATGGCTGTTAAAATCAAACAAGATGACAACAAAGAGGTAAGGAAATAAAAAAATTAGATTAATTGCCAGGAAAAATATCCTAAAAGTCAAGTTTACTAGACCATGGAGTAGTCTTCCGAGCGAAATGGTAAAAGCCCCACTGTTTGAGTCATTTAAAATTGGGCAATACAAAGCAATTATTTATGATTTTTACAGCACCCAGTACATGCTAGACGACATCGGAAGGAGTCCTAGCTGACAGCAGGACGATTAGTTTTACTGAAAGGTGTTTTACGTTTTTACTTTCAATTATATCAAAACCTCCTAACATACTCTACTGCAAGTGATTTGTTATTTTTCCTAATCTTGTTAATCCATGAACAAATTTATAAAGACAGTCCACACAACAGAGGTGATATTAGATATTCTATTTCTTGGCTAAACCAATAAAAATACAAACACACCAAAAGTCTGCACTATTATTTAATGAAAAAGCAGACCTCGGTATACCTGTATCTGTACTTATATAGCTAGAGAGCAATGACTAATTAAACTGTGTAAAGAAAATAAATCAGAGGAATAAATTCTCTAAATTCTGGCTCCTACTATAGCGGTAAGAGCTCTAGTTTGGAATCAACCTACAGTTCATATAACTGGATTTCATACTGATTACTCAACAGCCAATATTTTGAACACTTAAATGATTAAATAAATGTGTGGCATACCCTTAAGGGCTTTTCTCTTGGCTTCATGCTTTCTGACAATTATGAGGCCAATGCAGTATGTCCAGTGTATGATGGCAACTGTATTCACATACTGATCCCCTGCCTCGCAGAAAGGCTCATCCTGATCAAGCAATACTTTTCTTCAAAATCATATAAGCCTAATCTAGAATGAGTTTACCCTAAGCTAAGGAAATGGTTGATTTTAATTGGGTGCTGAAAAGAAATTGATTTTCATGGCTATTTAGAGATCAATTGAAAAATGAAATAAATTTTATATCATCCTGCCTTTTAACATGAATAGGTATTTAAATAATAATGTCCTGAATTAACTCCTTAATGGTGGAGGTTGGTATTCCCCTATGCCAACAGAAAGAGCAGAAATTCTAAGAGTTTGCTTTGTTACAGCATCAGAATATTCTGATTTCCACCTCCATGTCATTAGATTAAGAAGTAGACAATGCTTGTTGGACTCTATTTGTTCATTCTCCCCCACCCTTCTTCTAGTACTTTCTTCTTCTGCTGATGACTGAAACCAAAACAGTCAAAATCAGTTAGCACATTATTTAGCCTCCTCCTTCCCCATTTCTTGCTCCTAGTTAGATATTTGCATCTGCCCACTGGTATTTCACACTGCTTCTTCTTATTGGCTTAGAGAGCTAAAAATGTCCCTACCTTGTCCTTTTACTTCATCACTGAGTTTGTAAAGTTGAAAACAGTGTAACAAAGTTTGATTAAAAAATTAAACTACATGTTATGAATCTAAAACAAAGATTTCACTGAATTTTAATAAGTGTCTGACAAGTACTGTCATCTGATAAATTACAAAGTAAATAACTCAAGGTCATGCCGACAGCTTTATCAGAATCATAGCACTAACATCAGAGGATGCTATCGTGGTGTTAACCTGTAAATCACTATATGGTTGATAATATTTCCATTATAAACCCTAATTTCAGGTGCTTAACGCTTAGAAATAAGGTATTTCTGAATGAAAAAAGGCATCCATGTTATCCTAATATCAAATTTGGGCAAAAAACACAAACAAAATGAGCTCACTGTTGCCTTAGTTAGAGAAGTGTCAGTCTCATACCAGAAATCACCATTTTTAAAAATTAAATTTTGCTCTTGGTGTTCAGAAACAGGATGTGTATTGGATCTTCAGGTGCAGCTGAGCAGTGATATTCCCGATCCTTCTACCTCTGATCCCTGGGACTGCTTGGTCCAGCCAACATACAATTAGAGCAATCCCAAGGCTACTCCAAGTTAAGCAGCCTTGTAAGAGCTCATTGGGGAGTGGGGGGAACATTTCATTGGCAGCGGTTGCTGACACAAAGCATTTCCAGACATGTGCTCTCCCACTCCCAAACACAGCCTATACAGTGAGGCAGCTGGTATGGAGCTGGCTGTATCATCTTTATCCTTATGAAGGATTATCTCCGTTCTTCACCTCTGGTCAGGAAATTGCCAAATGAATAGCACAATCCCTTAGGACAGAACAAAAGGAAACACTAGGCTTCAGGATCTAGCTCTGTTTAAATAAGCAACAAATGAATGTTGCAAATTTAACACCATCAATTTGGACTTCAATAGGAACTGAAAGTGGCTGGCTTGTTACAAAAGCAATTTTCCTCTCTTGATATTGACACCTCCTCATCAATTATTGGAAGTGAACCACATCCACCCTGACTGAATTGGCCTTCAACATTGGTTCTCCACTTGTAAAGGTAACTCCTTTCTCCTCATGTGCCAATATATATTTACGCTTGTATCTATAATTTTCATTCCATGCACCTGAATTGAGTTTTTTTACCCACAAAAACATATGCCCAAATAAATCTGTTAGTCTTTAAGGTGCTAGCAGACTCCATGTTGTTTTTAACAGGGTTTAGACACTTTTGAAAATTGCACTTCGTACATTATAAAAATTTTATATGCAAGTCCTATACTAAAATTTAATCTAATAACTGTTCTGCTTGTTCACATCTGAAAGCAATGGTAATAGTCTGAGTTGTACTTTAAACTACATATTGTCCTCAGTTCACAGCCTGAGTAAGCGGGCTGCATAGCAGCAAGATCTGCAAAGGAAGAAATCCTCTGTCAGGCAAATGACTGCAACGCACCTTTAAGCAAAGGGAATTTGGCTGGCTGGCCAAATGGAGGGAACAGAACTTTATGGCTGGAGAGGGAGGAAAGCAAAACTGCTGCAAAAGGGGATGAGGGCCCAGCGTGGAAGGGCTTAAAAGGGAGCGCCTGTGTGGTGAAGCCCCCTTTTACATGGAGCAGGCTGAGGCACGGAGCTCGCACCAGGAGCTTACCAAGAACCAGTGCGCTATTGAACCTTGGGGTAGAATGGTTATCAGTGTAGCATGGAGGGCAGCTGGTTCTGCTCATGTGGCAGAGCTACAAGACAGGTTCTAATAGTCATGCAATTACAGGGGTGGAAGGCTGGTCACCAAATGGCTCGTTATGAAGGAGAGGGTGCTGCGCTACATGGTGTTGCTGGCACCTTGTCAACTGGCATCCTCAACAGTCTTGACTTGCCTTCCAGCTGTTATATTCATGAGTAGGATAAATGGTTATCCATATCCATACAGTGGTTTTAACTCAAAGGTTTCTGGCAGGTTGTCACATTCCAATAACCTCATGGAGGAGTCATGTTGGCCCATTACAGTTAACATTTTTAGGGATATAGGCGGTTTGCTCAGAGCAGCATTCTTAATAGCAATTTTTGGTCTTTTCCGGATCAGCAAGCTAGATCCTGAGTTTTGTAGGGTCTCTGCAGGAGGGGACTTGGAACTGCATGATGTACACTGGCAGGCACAAGTAAGGATATTAAACTTGCAATGGTCAATGACTGATCAAGAAGGCCAGGAAGAATCTGTTATCCTCCAGGAACGCAGTGAGCTTGCTTCTGTCCCATAGTATTTGGTTCCCATGCATTCAGAATCAAGGCCGTAACAGCAGCAGTATAGCTGGAAATGGTGGCAGGGGAAATTCAGGCAATCAGACATTGGCATTCGGAAGCATACAAAACGTGTGCGCGACCTCAGGTCGTGAGTCAATATAAATATTTGTGATTTCATTCCAGATGTTGGAAGACCAGCCATGGAGACAGTGGTGTGGATTTGTGGGCACAAGATTGGTTTTTTATATGGACAGGCATGCATCCTTGCTGCTTTGATGGTTGGCAACCAGGGTCCAGCAACAGGGCAAGCATGAGTTGGCATGGAAGGAGGCACGTTATTGGACCAGCTGATGCCACTGCTGTGCACTGCAGGGGCTTGCAGCAGTCACCAATATAATGGTGGCACACCTTGGAAAACACCATTTCGGAATGTGTAAAGGGGTTGAATTAATGCACAGAGCAAAGAGGGACTTGAGACTGAGCCTTCAATTTTTTCAGCAGAAAATAAAATTGTCTGGTCAGACATGCATTAACGCAGAGTCTGACAGGGAGCTGTGGGGCACCTCCTGGGTGGACAAGGTGAGGCGGCAGCAAACAGGGAGGTGGCAGTGAACAGGAAGGTGGCCAAATTCCTTGGGGACGTAAGACTCTCTGCAATTTTATATCCTAGAGCACCAAAATTATTCAGGGAGGATGGGGTTCCCCTGTAAGGCTTTGGTGCCTATTTGTTTTGACAGATATAAAAAAAGGGAAGTGAGAGATGTCTGGGAATCTGACTAGTTTGGGGGGAAGCAGCCAAGCTAATTTCTGGCACCTCCTTACAGCAGATGTCCAGTGCAGGTACTCCATAGGGAAGGTATACTGTGACTTGAAAAATGGCTTGGAAAAGGACGTACAAAGGAGGTGTTTATTAAAGGAACAAAATGAGAATGGGGACACCTATGATTGATACAGCCAGGAGCCAATCCCACTTTCTTATACCCCATGCAGGAGCGGCGTCAGGGTTTCTGGCTCCCTAGGCAGAATTCGGGGGGCGGCATTTTGTGCACTCCCTACGAGGCGCGCAGGAGCTTCCGGTTCCGCTCCCATCACGCCGCCGAAGAAGGACTCTCTGCCAAAATGCCGCAGACGACAGTGGCAATCATGGAGCCGCTCAATTGCCTGCCGTTGTTTTCTGCAGCACGTTGGCAGAAGGTCCTTCTTTGGCGGCGTGACGGGAGTAGAACCGGAAGCTGCCACGTGCCCCGTGGGGAGCACACAAAATGCCGCCCCCCCGAATCCTGGCACCCTAGGCAACCACCTAGGGTCGCCGAAAGGAAGCTCAGGCCCTGCTCCTATGAGGGTGGGTGAATGGTAAGGTCCCAGCAATGGATTGGCTGGGGGACCTGGATGGAAAAAGAGGAGGGAGCTGTTGGAAGCCCCCCAGATAATTATGGAATGAACACGTGGGTTAATGTACTGTACGCTTCTATCTGCGAGGTAGTCCCAAACATCTAATCATAAAGTTGCAGCTGATTAAAACCTCATCAAATGTCTCCTGTCCTTTCAGCACAGCCAGACAAGGAGTTACAGGAGTTAAGACTGACATATAGTCTGCCTACAGCCACTAAACCCTCCCCCGCCCACATCCTGACTGGAAAAGGCTACTGGAAAAACCAACCCTACTCCAAAAGTCCCCTCTACAGCCACGTGAAAGGCACTATGTGGACGTTTACTCAAATGCACTAAGGGATTACCAACTCTCTACGCAATCTCTTCAAATCTTGCTCCTTCTCAAAAAATGCATCAAGCATTTTTGAATGCTTCAAAGTGCCCAAGAATAAGTTGAAAGCTAGCTACAAATGGAAAGCAAGATGTCAGAAATGTAAAGGGATCTGGGAGAAGAGTCCCTATCTAAAAAATTGAAACCTTTTCTGAATGTATTAACAGGTACATCTGCACTGGTCCATAGCAGACTCTGGCTACCAGGACTAGATTTTCATTTAATGGGTTTTTCATTGTTGTAGGTCTGTTTTAAGTTGTAACCATTTAAAAACATAGTAATATATTTTAACAGTGTTATTTTAAGATACAATAAATGGCTGGATTTCTTATTTGTTAATTACACAGGGTAAAAATCAGAGCTGAATCTACTTATACATGGTCTGTATTTTGCCCAAATTATTCCAAACATCAGGAATCTGCTTCAGAGGTCCATCTTAGTACAAATTATACGAAAAAGATGAATGAGTTGTAAGCCTTCATCTGAATCAAAATAATGTTTATCTATCTAGCCACAAATGAAAATTCCAGATGGCAAACTAGAGAAAGAAAAGAGCTATGTCTTTTTGTTTTGTGGGGAAAATGAAGGAGGGGAAAGAAGGAATAAGGGAGGGGAGAGAGATATGGGAGTTGCATGATGTAAGATTATATAATGACATTAGCTACTACCAGTACAAACAGAATATGTGAAAAAAATTGCATGTTTTGGTCATTTGGGGCTTGCTTGGCACCTTGTTTTTATGACATTCCTGCAATGACACTTATTACCTACCATGCAGGTACCACACACTTGACTTATTTCTGAACGCTGTCAACAGTATACTACCCACAACATAAAACAGGTTAATTTTTCAACGACCACCTAGTCATACAGTACCGCGGAGTGACAGTTTGTCACAAAGCAGCAAGGATGGTGGCAGCATAGTGTTAAGCACAAAATGTCAATTTGTAATCAGTTATGTCTTGGCAAGCATCAGCTTAAAATCTATCATGCTAACATAGAAACTCACTCTCTGCAGTCCACTGAAGTTAGGTTAATTCAGCTATCATTTACTAAATTTGCAACTTGCTGGAATGGGCCACAGAACTGCTCAAATTCCATTACACTAAAGTCAGTTTCATGAGCTGTATTCTTCCAATTAAATTTAAGTCACTTTTTAGCTGTCTCTAATTAAGTGGAAGGACAGAGAATGCCATAATGTGAGCACTTAAAGAAAATATATACTTTCTATATTACATATTGCTGCAATCCAGTCGGCACTCATAAGCACGACTGAGCTGGTTAAGTATCAAAGTCTAACTGCTACAGCAAGCTGTACACTAAAGCAGTACAATGCGCTATTACACTAAATGATTAAATATGTAGCACTCCTCTCTCTAAGTCAATACAGAACCAGTGCCCAACTGTAGTGTTAGAGGAAACTGTTGCTGAAGGTGCAGTTCTTTACATGGAAAAGGGAAGCCAGGACCACATGGTTTTAGAGATTTTATTAGCAATTCACTTTCTGTCATTACCTTCTGTCTACTTAAAATTCCTCCTGCAGTTTCAGTGGGATATGCTCCCTGTCCAGTCCTAAAATACAGTCTATTGTCATGTGCTGGTAAATGAACAGATTCCTGGATATAGTTTGCCAAGTTTAAGTGCTTTAGGATTGTATTGAAAAGATATGAAAAGTGAAATAGTCCTAATTGTTATTACATGTGAGTGGCATTCTACGCAGATGCTCAATACATATTTTGCTACAGAGGACAAAAACAAAAATGAAGGAAAAATAGCTTCCTTCTGATTTGATTAGTCAGTCTTCCTTCTAGCCTCATCGCCAAATAGAACTCTATTATATCATGCTGTATAACCCATCAGGAAGCATAAAAACAAGCAAACCGTCAGTCATCAGACTACACAATCTAGAAATACAAAGGTGACACAGCAGAGAACAGAACTGTTAGAAACATTAGCTAGAATTCACTAGCTGTTGAATCTTTAATGCTGAGTAAAGGTGCTTAACTCCCATGTTAGGCACTTACCTGTCCTTTGTGTCTTTGAAAATCTCCTCCTAAAAAGATTAATGAAAGACTCTGCAGAAATGGAAAAGAGGCCAAAATATTAAAAAATAATTCAAGTAACAAAAACACATCTGGATTTTCCTGCAAGAATCCAAATGCTTTATTACAACATTATAATTAGGTGTGGTGAAACAGCCAATTTGTATTACACCAGATTGCATTTATAGATGCTATTTACTGAGAGCCAGGGCCATGTTTGCTGGTGAATTCTAAATCAGCATTCATTTGCAGAGGTTGAGTTTTTCATATTCAGTTTACCTAACTGTAAATTTTCATGAAGGTAAAATCTATTCTGAGATAAAACATCTTCTGAGTAACAAAAATGACCCCCAGAGAAGAAAAGAAAATGATTAATCTAATCTGGAATCTGAGGACTGAATCAGGAGCTGATCTGGAACATTAGAGGATTTATGCTGTGGATGTTAGACTTCTGTTTTTAAAATTTATTTGCTTTACTATGAATTTGTTTTCTTTCAAATTTAAAGAGATCTCTGATAATCTGTGAACTGCACTCTGTTTAACAAATTGTGCTCCAGGTTGTTTCTCCTTTTATTTAGTTTGATTGTAATCCAAGTAGTAGTTTTATAAATCACTGAATGTTTGCTGAGATATTACTAGGAAGTTTTGCTGTTCATTTGACCTTTTTTTTCTTAGTTCATCTTTTCCTACAAATAGAGAATAGGCTTGAAATTATTCATGTGAGGAGTTTCTCAAAATAAAATGATTATTCTTTGTGAAAAAGGAATACTGGGGTATAAAAAGTGTATGATTCTTCACTTCTATTTGGTGGAAAAGCAATATTCAGGTGCATATTACGTAAAACAACTTAATATTTATTTGTATAATATGAAATTAAAGTATTTTCTATTATTGGACACAGGAAATTATTTTTATAGGGAAAAACGTACTTGCCATCAAAAGCTTTTCCCCATTTTTATACAGGGCAAAGTATAGTTTGCAACAGGAACTGATTAACCCAAGCCATTACTAGTTTTTATGTAAATCTGTGAAGTCTTCATAACAGCTTCTCAGACACTTCACTTAGAACACATTAGAGAGTTTGTTCAGATTCAGTGAAATTTCAGTACTCTCAGTCTTTCAGGTAGACTCATGTAATTAGAACAGCTTCTCCCTATATTCGCTCCTCTTGCTATTCAGTGAAACTGAACAATGCCCACCTGACCAACATACATTCAAACTTTGGGAGAAGTTAGGCTCCAGAAAAAAAAAAGTGACTTGAAATGTGTATCTATACAGTGCCAGACTGATACCATATGAATCTCTCCCCTTTTCTTTTTCCCCACTCCACCACCTGCTCCACACTGGCTGGGCACCAAAAGATGGGGCACTGAGAACAGATGAGCAACCAGAAGGAGTGACTGCATGAGAGGCCTGGCTTAATTCCTGCTTTTCTGATGGACACATAAGAAAAACTTACACTGGAGCTGAAATAAACAACAGGAGATCTCACAGAAAATACCATGCATCTTATTTTGAAATCTGTAATTAAAAAAGGACAGACACAAAAGAGTTTCAGGTACTACTTTCCAGGCTTCACAGTGGAGTCATGTGCTCAGGTTTGAGAAGGCCTGCTCTACAGTGCGTCGCTGGAACACACCACTGTCGCCGCCGCCGCCGCCAATTACAAAACAGCTAAACAGGATTTAGAGCTGTATCTAAACTCTGAATGCCTACATATGTATTCCCAGAGATCATTCTTCATGTACAGTTGCTTTCCCCTCCCCCATCCTTATAGAAGAGAAGATCCAACAGAGAGAACTTAAGAACAGAATAATTGTGTTAATAAAAGCATGAACTCTATTTGGAAAGGAGCAATAGTTTGAGTCCTGTCTAGAACATACATCAAGATGATGGTGCTGGCAATACCAACTGAGTGGTATTTCATAAGGAACACTTCGTACACCAACTAGCCACATCCACAGGCATGCCCAACCCAGACACTATTTGTTGGTGGCACAAAGATGATGATTCCGGTAATTGTGTAGGTGCTAAATCGGGCCCCTTCCTCTTTGTCCAGGGATTTAGAGGTCCATTCATTTCTACCTGAACAACATTCAACTACTTCAATTCCAGTAACACAGGTAACATGCCATACTGTAGCAAGTACTGCCGCGCTACAAAAAAGTAGATTTTTCAAATCAGAAAAAACAGTTACCTACCTCTTCATAACTGTTGTTCTTCGAGATGTGTTGATCACATCCATTCCACATTAGGTGTGCGTGTGCCACATGCATGAGCATCGGAAACTTTTCCTTTAGTGGTACCTGCCAGGTCAGCGGGGCCCCCGCCTTAGTGGCGCCACTGCGCAGTGCATATATATCCCTGCTGCCTGACCCACTCTAGTTCCTTCTTGCCGATGATTCCAACAGAGTAGGAGGTCGGGTGGTGGAATGGACGTGAACAACACGTCTCAAAGAACAACACTTACAAAAAGGTAGGTAACTGTTCTTTCTTCTTCGAGTGCTTGTTCATGTCCATTCCACATTAGATGAATTACAAGCTTATCTTTGGAGGAGGGTAGGAGTCATGGAACAATTGATCGGAAGACCGCTCAGCTAACCGCCATGTCCTCTTGGGCCTGCTGGTTGACTGCATAGTGAGTCGTGAGGGTATGCACCGACGACCAGGTGGCAGCTCTGCAGATTTCCTGGATCAGGACTTGTGACAGGAAGGCCGCTGAAGCTGCTTGCACCCTGGTCGAGTGGGCCGTGACCGCTGGGACATCATAACATGCCCGAATGCAGTCTGTAATCCAGGAGGAGAGTCGCTGCACCGACACCAGGAGGCCTCTCATGCTTTCAGCCAAGGCCACAAACAGCTGCATGGATTTACAAAAGGGCTTAGAGCGCTCCAAACAGAATGTCAATGCTCGATGGACATCCAGGGTGTGCAGGCTCTGGTGACTTGGGTTCAGATGGGGTTTGGGAAAAACACTGGCAGATAAATGTCCTGGCCTAGATGGAATTGTGAGACCACCTTTGGGAGGAACTTGGGGTGCGGATGGAGCTGCACCTTGTCTTTATGAAATACTGTATATGGTGGCTCCGAGGTGAGTGCCCTCAGCTCAAATACCCTTGCGGCCAAGGTGATGGCCACCAGGAAAGCCACCACCCAGGAAAGGTGGAGGAGGGAGCAGGTAGCGAGGGGCTTGAACAGGGGCCCCATGACCTTAGAAAGGACTAAGCTGAGATTCCATGGAGGGACTGGGGGCATGAGTAAGGGAACACCCTCTCCAGTCCTTTAGGAAACTGCCCCACCATTGGGTGGGAGAACACTGAGCCCCCTGAAAACCCTGGGAGGAAGGCATAAACGGCCGCCAGATGCACCCTTATCGAGGGTGGGGCCAGCCCCTGCTGCTTGAGGTGCAGTAGATACTCTAGAATGGTTGGCACTGGAGCCTGGTGTGGCTCAACCTGTTGGGGCCCATATCAGCATGAGAACCTCTTCCACTTGGCCAGGTAAGTCGCCCTGGCAGAGGGCTTCCTACTACTGCACAGGAAGGGAGCCCTGGCTCTCCAAAGCATTCAACCACAGAGCTTCCATGCCGTCAGATGCAGTGATTGCAGGTCGGGGTAGAGGAGCTGCCATTCGTCCTGCATGATGAGGTTCCGGTGTAGGGGCAGGGTTACCGGGGCTTCCACTGACAGCTCCGGGAGCATAGTGAACCAGTGCTGGTGGGGCCAGGCCAGGGCGATGAGGATGACTGCTGCCCTGTCCCTGCGCATCTTGAGCAGGACTTTGTACACCAGAGGAAGCGGGGGAAAGGCCTATTTCAATTCCCCTCCCCACAGGATTGTGAACACGTCTGCTATTGAGCCTGGGCTGCGGCCCTGAAATGAGCAGAACTGCAGACATTGGGCGCTGCCCTTGGTGACAAACAGGTCTACCCAGGGAAACCCACACTTGCAGAAGAGCGAAAACATGACGTCCGTTCTGAGCATCCACTCATGCACATGGTACGACCTGCTGAGGTAGTCTACCAGTTCGTTTTCCTCCCCTGGGAGATACTCTGCCTCAAGGTGGATGGTGTGGGCTACACAAAGGTTTCAGAGGAGGAGAGCCTCGTGGCAGAGTGGCAAGGAAAGGGCTCTGCCCTGCTTGTTTATATAAAACATGGCGGTCGAGTTGTCCATCAGAATTGTCACACTGTGACCACTCAAAGTGGCGTGAAAGGTCTGGCAGGCTAAACAAAGGGCCCTGAGCTCCTTCACATTGATATGGAGTGACCGCTCTGCTCCCGACCACAAGCCCTGAGTCCTAAGGTTGCCTAGGTGAGCACTCCATCCGACGTCTGATGCATCCGTCACAAGCGTCAGGTCCAGCTGTTATATAGCAAAGGGGATGTCTTCACAAACCACTATCTGGGACCGCCACCACCGCAAGGAGTCTAGCACATCCCTCACTACCAAGTCCAGGGGGTCCCTGCCTGGGCAGTATACACAGGCGAGCCAAGCCTGCAGCGTCTTGAGTTTTAGTCTGGCATGCTTGACCACATGCATGCATGCTGCCATGTGGCCCAGCAACCTCAGGCAGCATCTGGCCGTAGTAGTGGGAAACTGGCACAGGGAGTTCACTGCCTGCTGGATGGCCAGGAATCGTGATACTGGAAGGCTCGCCCTTGCCTGTACCACATCTAGGACCATCCCTATGAATTCCACTCTCTCCATTGGAATGAGAGTTTATTTGGGAAAGTTTAGCAGGAGCCCCAGCGTGCGTAATAGTCTCAGGGCCGCCTGCACGTGGGACTGAACCTCCTCTGCAGACTGGCCTGCCAGGAGCCAGTCGTCAAGCTACGGGTAAATTCGAATCCTCTGCCTCCATAAGAAGGACGCCACTACTGCCATGCATTTTGTGAACACCTGTGGGGCCGCAGCTAGTCTCAACGGGAGAACTGTGAACTGGTAATGTTCCCGGTTCACGGTAAAATGCAGGAATCGACAATGCACTGGGCGAATGGCTATATGAAAGTACGCATCCTTCATGTCGAGGGCACTGTACCAGTCTCCCAGATCCAGGGAGGGGATGATGGTGTCCAGAGAGACCATGCGGAACCAGGCCCTGACCAGGAATTTGTTGAGCCCGTGAATGTCTAGAATGGGTCGAAGGCCTCTTTTGGCCTCAGGAATGAGGAAGTATTGGGAGTAGAACCCCTCCCTCTTTAGGTCTTTCGATAACATCTTTACCGCCCCCACATCTAGGAGCATGCGAACCACCCTTTTCAAGGAGGTGCTCGTGAGAGGGGTTGTTATACCAATTATATTAGACCAGTAAAAACCAGCAGGATCTTATTAAAGGGGACAAGACAAAGATGCCACATTTATTATGATAATTTGATTTATGACTAATAACTAACATCTTAATTCTTATACACACACATTATACCTAATACCTACACACACACACACACACACACACACACACCAGATGTTCTGCAGCTGCTGCATAGTTACCAGTCCTGAAGATAGCTTAAGTTCATAGCTTGGGTTCGTAGCTTGTGGTGGCTAACTGGCCAGGAAAGCCAGGCACAAGGAAAAGCTGGATCTCTGTTGGGCAGGCACTGATGTCCTTCCATGTTGGCAGCAGAATGTTACCCAGAGTCTCTCATCTCACCCTTCTTTTTTATAGGCTTTTAGTTTGGATTCAAAGTCTGTAGGTCTTGCTGTGTCACGCTGCCTCTGGGTTTGGATTGATCACCCATCAATTGCAGGCGTGACTTTCAGCCTTGAACCTGGCTTTGATCTTCCTTTTGTTGTTCTGTTGTCCTTTTCTTTTTAGGGTGGATGCTTCTTACTTTGTTTAGGGCTGTTGTCTAGGTCTTCAGCCGTTGGTATTTGAACTTTATCTCATCAGGACAGGCTGGGGCTGGAGGTTGATTCCGTCATCCATACATACCTCATTCACACATCTAAACTAAACTAATAAGAATACAGCAGGGTTTCCAAAAATGAAGGTTGGTGGAAGTTTTTACAAAATGGAGTGAGTGTTTTAAAATGGGCTTTGAATTACAATATGGCAAACAGTGAACAGAAGTTACAATGTAGGCAAGTGTAGTGAATGGTGAACAGAAGTTACATTAACAATTAAAAACAAACAATGTCATTTATCAGTTCTACAGGGTCCCTGAAGAGGGACGCGGAAGGGGAGTGGAGGGTAGGCAGGTAGGAGAACTGCAGCATATATCCGTTTCACACCGTGCGTAACACTCAACGGTCCAACGTAATGCTGGACCACGCCTGGGAGAAATGGGACAGGCAATTCAGAAAACAAGGGACAGGTCCGGTGGTTGGTCTGGTACGCTGTCCTCAAGCGCACCTTCTAAAGGCTGGTTTAGGGCCCAGCTGGGACTTATGTTGGCCTTCTCTGGCCTGGCCTATTGGAGCTATTGTTATTATTACGTCGCCTCCTGTTATCCCCGCTTCGCCTGCAGTAGAAGACGTGCCTAAGACAAGGCCGGTGGTAACACTGAGGAGGAGGCTGCGGCTTGAAGGGCTTCCTTTGAGTCGCTGAGGTGTGCACACCCAGCGACTTGAGTGTAGCCCTCGAGACTATATAGCTTTGCATCCATCTGGTCTAAAAAGAGCCTGGACCCTTTGAAGGGGAGGTCCTGGAGCAAGTTCTAGACCTCAGGCGGCAGACCTCACTCCTGAAGCCATGCTGAGCGTCGCATGACCACACCAGACGTGATTGTCCTGGCCGTCACATCCACTGAATCCAAGGACATCTGGAGAGAGGTCTTCACTACGGCCTTGCCTTCATCCACCAGCGCAGTATACTCCTGCTGGAAACCCTGTAGAAGGTTGTCCTTCAACTCCTGAGCGGCAGTGTGGAAGTTTAAGTTATGCCTGTTGAGAATGGCCTGCTGGTTAGCAATCCTCAACTGGAGGCCTTACCTTCCTGCCAAACAGGTCCAGGTGCTTCACTTCCTTGGCCTTGCGGGCCGGGGCCTGCTGCCCATGGCGCTTTTTCTCGTTTTCCGCCGAGACTACCAGGGGAACATGGGCTTGGGTGGCAAAACAAAAAATCATACCCTTTTGACAGGGCGAAGTACCTGCGCTCCACACCCTTGGCTGTTGGAGGCCAGGGTCTGCCATATAATCTTATAGTTCAACTGAATGGTGTTAATAAGCGGAAGCACTATTATGGATGGACCCTCTGGGCTCAGGATGTCCACCGTGAAATCCTCCTGCTCCACCATCTCCTCAGCCTGCAACCCCAAGTTATAAGCAACCTTACTCAGCAGCTCTTGGTGGGCTCTGTCATCTACTGGCAGCGGCCCTGATACCGCTGTGCCTTCCACTGCTTCATCCGAGGATGACGAGGAGGTCAGCCACTGCTCAGCTTACTACTGCTGGTCCCCTTAGTCCCCCGTCCCCGGTAGGAGGGGCCTCCGGCTCGGGCTGGGACAGCTGACCTTGGAGCAGCACCGGACTCGGTGCAGGTCTCTCCGGTCTTTCGCTCAGCGAAGGTATGAATGGTCTGGACACCGAGTAGCTGGCCCTGGAGGGAGCCCCTTGCTGCTGGTAGTAGGCCCAAGGGGTCCAGAAGGGCTAGTCTCCTGGTGGTCCCCACTGGGGTTGCCACCCAGCCTTGTGTTCTCTGTTGTCCGGTGCTGGTAACTGTATCAGTCTGAGTTGGCGCCGGACTCCAGTGACACCGAACAGGAAGACCACGGTGGTGCCGGCGATGCTGGTGGGAGGTCAATGAGCGGCTTCTTGCCAATTGGGAACTGGACTGGTACTGCTGCTCACAGGACTGGGACCGGTGACTTCTGGAAGACTTCGGCGATGACTGTCTCGCATTCTCCTGGTGCCAGTCTTTGGGAGGTGACGGAGAGCGTTGGGTCCCTTGCACTAAACCTGTGCGCTGACTCGCCTCTGGTACCAAGACTTCCCTCTGCGTCAGGGGTAACAGTGTCCACAAACTCAAAGCTCAATCGGGACCAATGCCGGGAGCGATGCCGGAATGGTATCCTTGAATGGCACACCATTGCCGGCTTTCCCCTCGATGGCACCCCGGGCCCAGGTACCACAGGCTTCTCCTTGGTCAGGAGGGGGCTCACTGCTGACAACCCAATGAGGTCCTTCACTGCCTCAAAAGGTGTCAGGCATGGAGGCTTGATCTATTACTCCCTCGAACCCGGCGTCCTTAGTGAGTTCACTTGGGGCTGGACTCAGTGGGACTTGTGGTGTTGGCACCACCGGTGCTAGTGCCGGTACAGCGTCCATCATGCTCTTCCCGGTGCCCGGGCCTTTAGATGGGGCCAGTCTCCTTTGTGGGGAACATCCGCGCCCTTCCTTTGGTTTAGCCTTGGGCCCCACCGGCCCAAGAGGTACCACTAAGGGAAAAGTTTCCAACGCTCGTGCATGCAGTGTGTGCACACCTAATGTGGAATGGACGTGAGCAAGCACTTGAAGGAGAACTTCATATAATCCACAGTAACACTTTTAAAAATTTCCCACTACTAGCAATAAAACAAAATTGTGCATGTCAAACTATTACTTTAAGGTTACCTAAACACTGAATTTAAAAAATCCTAATATTTGAGATTAAGATTTCTGACTACTGAAGACATTTGGTTACTGAAATTTACTCATTTCCCTCCATTAGATATAATATTTGCCTAACACTATACTTTTTCACAGTGCCCACGTTAAACCTGTGATGAGAACGAATGAAAAACCCCTTAAAAGTGCAAACCTAATAAATCTAAATAAACTGTCTTCTGTCTTTATTCTTCGCTTAAGTTGATGTAAATGAATCATTTGAGGAATTTTGATTAGGTAACGTATGAACTCCACCTTCACTCTCCACTATAATACTGACAAATCTACTGTGTCAAAATCTCTCATAATTTTAAACTTTATTAGCTAGAAAAAAAAATTCTTTAGCAAAGAAATTCTGTACAGCAAGATTCTAGAGTCCAGCAACCCAAACAAAAATGTAAGCACACTATGTGTATATTCATATCTCATTAGACTGTTAAATGTGACATATAAAATTGGAATACCATTGTTAGCCAACAGAATTAAGTCCTCTTTGTCACTAATAACGAATGAGTATCAAAAGGTTTTCATTGTGGAAGATTTATTGGTGAGAATATTAGGATGATTTATGACTTCATGTTCTATACAGAAGAGCCTCATTTTCCAGGCATGCTACTGTGACTTTGAAAAAGCATGTGCCCCAGTGGCATCATGCTCCTTTGAAAGGCCAAAGTTCTCTAAATTACATACCAACTCAGAGATATTATTACTACAAATGTAGATGTGGCACTGAAATTACTAACCAGAGTTCACATGCTAAGACATCAACACAACAAGTTTTATACACTAAATTAGGTGTCAAACTGAAACACTACTATTGGCTTGATAACTTACACACAAAAATCTCCATCTTTTACTCTTTCCACAATAATTCAGTCTAACAACCTAGCTGTAGCCAAAATTTCCAGTACTAAAATGTACTTTCAACTTGATTAAATACTGGCAGTATTTAATTTAGCATTTATAATCCTCGATGTTACAGTAAATATTTCAAAATTATACATGTTATAATTGACTGTTCCTTTGGAAAATGAAATTAAATTTCAGTTCAGTGATTTGAGGTCTTAAGGCCTTCTTCTCCCCTCTGGTGTGAAGTATGGGGAGGAACAAAAAGTAAAAATTAATAAGTGGGCAGAAAAATCCCTGGGATCAACAGGGGTTCAAAATTGGTGATCCAGTGCTTCCATGCTTCCCCAAATCTCTCCCCAGAGTTATGCATTTGCCAAAAATTCAACAAAGTGAATCTCATGAAATTTCCTGGGATCTAAATATTATAACCCTGAATTACTATTAATAAATCTGTGAATAGTGAAAAAGAATGCTAGGTTTACCCTTCAGAACTTCTCCACACACTTTTTTCTTGTGTACAAGGGGCAATCTGAAAACCCTATGGACCCTGAGTTTTCACTAGGAAACTAGGTTGCTCTATTCCCATGACTTCTACAACAGTTGCACACAGAGTCAATGACTCCACATAGCTGTGTCCTCTCTCTATTCCCTTCCCCAGGCAATACAGCTCTTTCAGGAACAATACTGCCCTTGGCCCTTGTCTACGTCATACTTCCCCTTTGTTCCAGCTTTAGCTCTTGTGCAAGTTTCCTGTTGGAACATCAGACCGAGCAGAAGAGGACAACATGCAGAATATACTACCCTCCAAATCCACTAAACCTACATAAAACTGTTCAGCCCTAACTGAACTGTATGCCTGAGAAGGAAGCTTCTGAGGGTTCACTGGTAACAGAGAAAGATTTTGTAGAGCCAGTGCTACCTTTTAGACTGGGGTGGTTCAACTTTTGGGGCTGAGGGCCACATCTGGGTGGGGAAATTGTATGCAGGGCTGGGGCAGGGGGTTGGGGTGAGAGAGTGGTGCGGTGTGCAGGAAGGAGCTCAGGGCAAGGGATTGGAGCAGAGGAGGGTTGCGGGGTGTATGAGGGAGCTCAGGGCAGGAGGTTACGGTGCAGGAGGGGTGCGGCAGGGAGCTCAGGGCAGGGGGTTGGGGTGCACAAGGATGCAGGGTGCAGCAGGGAGCTCAGGGTAGGGGGCTGCGGTGCAGGAGGGGTGCGAGGTGCAGGTAGGGGTCTTAGGGCAGGGAGTTGGGGGGCGAGGTGCGGGAGGGATTCAGGGTCCATCCTGGCGCCACTTACCTAAAGCAGCTCCAGGGTGGCAGCAGCACGCACCAGGGCCAGGGCAGGCTCCCTGCATGCCTGCCCTGGCCCCATGCCATGCCAGGAAGTGCTGTGGCCCTGGGGGGGGAGAGGGAGAAGGCTCCGTGTGTGCTGTCCTTGCCACGCCTCCAGGTACCTCCCCCGAAGCTCCCATTGGCCCCAGTTCCCTGTTCCCAGCCAATGGGAGCTGCGGGGGACGGTGCCTGGAGGCAAGGGCAATGCATGGAGCCCTCTGCCCCTCACCCGGGGGCCACAGTGGCAGCCGCTTCTGAGAGTGGCATGGGGCCCATGGCACCACAGGGGGCAATCCTGAGGCCAGATTCAATGCCCTGAGTGGCCGGATCCTGCCCTCGGCGATAGTTTGCCCACCCCTGTTTCAGACTGTACCCTCTTTGGGAATTTTTTTTTATGCTTGTACAGTGCCTAGAACAATAGGCAAGGTCATAACGGACCAACCTGTTGTAGTAGGACACCAATCTGTTGTACTTTCTAGGCACTACCATAATATTACACAACAATAAAACCACTTCTGAGCCACATCCCCCAATCCAGTTCTTTCTGGTTTTATCCCCTTTGCCCACATAAAGTGAGATAAATATATGATAACACTATTTGAAATATTTCAGTAACGTAACACCTGAAAGTCATTTACTAAGTAACATGCTACACATTCTGATATTTCTTCTGCGTATACTCCCACCCCCCTCACTACCTATGTTAAAGACATGGCTGCAGAACATTATAATCCACAAATAAAACAATAAATTTTGTATCTTAGTGTAAATAAATGGAGTTTACACCCTTCAATGAACAAACTCTACATACAAATATATTTAGCCCAAACTTGTTCCCTTCCTGGGATTTAACTTTATTGATAACTCAAACAAAAATAAAAAACTTTAGCCTGCATTTTCCGTAAACACAAAGCATTTTACTGCATGCTTCTAAGTTCCTCCTGAAAATTCACCTCTTCTTTAATGCCTACAGTAAACAGCAACTTGATAATGGCCAGGCATGCAGTAAATTGTGACCTGATTGGTTAAGACGTGCAATCCTATTATTTTTGTTACCCTATCTCTCTTGCCCCAACTCTAAGCTGTCCGTTATCTCATCCACAAATTTGTCATTTAGACCGTAAGCTCATTTTGTCTTTTAGATTGTAAGCTCTTTGGGCCAGGGAATATATTTAAATATTTATATAGCAGAATGAGGCTCTGGCCTGTTTGGCCTCTGGGTGTTACCACAATAAAAAGGTTTAACAATAATTCTCTTCCAAAAACTGACTGCCTTAACTACACACTATGACTGCTGAGGGCTTTCACATCCCTCTGCCCAGTGAGAAACTCTTTACTTCTTAATATCCAGATTTAGTTACATAGCCACTCTTGCTACAAAAAAAAATCATCAACTCCCTTCAGGGAGCCAACACTTGTCTAAAAACTGTGTCAACTAAGAAACTCTGCCAACAACAATCTAACATACCTTTCCCCTCAAAAAATTCAGGGATGTCAGTGTCTATCACTGTGAAGCAAACCCTGGACCCAGTGCCTAAAGTTCTACGCTGCTGACAAAGGACCCAGTCTCCTCACTATCTGAGGTACCTCTTGTGCCTTACATGGGGACTATGAGTATCCCATGGAAACTAGGAGTTACAAGACTGTAGCACCAATCACTTCCAAAGGTAATAAGGAAATCCTCCACTCAGTCAACTCATCCGACTCTGTATCACCCTTGTCAACATGCTTGTTGACACAGTCGAAGAACTCCAATAGACTGGTGAGGCATGATTTCCCTTCACAAAATCCAAACAGAAGCATACACAGAAATACAAAACAGAGTTAGTGGCTCTTCTTCTACACTTCTATTACTCAGAACATCCTGCAAAGATTCCCTTGTAGAGGAACCTAAAGGGGCTTGGCAACAAAAACTCCACTATCTACCAAACTGTCTCCATGATTTACGATGCAACCAGGGCAGTCTCCACAATGGTAACACCGCCAAGTATTCCTTCATTTGCAGAAAAATTTCTACACAAAGCTTATTGATGGCTGATCTGGCACTCACGGACTTTGTATCCATTATGCCCATTAGCTACTCCATTGCCTGAATCTCTGGCTTGAGTTAATAAGTTACCTACATTAGCCACACACCCCTGCCTGAACTCTTGAGAGAAAGTTTTCAGAGTGGTAGCCATGTTAGTCTGTATCAGCAAAAACAATGAGGAGTCCCTGTGGCACCTTAGAGACTAACAAATTTATTTGGGCATAAGCTTTCGTGGGCTAGAACCCACTTCATCAGATGCATGAAGTGAAAAATACAGGAGCAGGTATAAATACATGAAAGGATGGGGGTTGCAGGATTAGCAGCAGGATACCAAGGGGGGGGAAATAACTTTTAAAAAAAAATGTGATCCAGGTAACTACAGGCCTGCTAGTTTGACATCTGTAGTAATGCAAGGTCTTGGGAAAAATTCTGAAGAAGTAGTCAAGGACATTGAGGTCAGTGGTAATTGGGACAAAATACAACATAGCTTTACAAAAGGTAGATCGTGCCAAACCAACCTGATCTCCTTCCTTGAGGAGGTCACAGATTTCTTAGACAAAGGAAACGCAGTGGATCTAATTTACCTCGATTTCAGTAAGGCATTTGATAATTCCACATGGGGAATTAGCAACTAAACTGAAAAACATGGGGATCAATATGAAAATTGACAGATGGATAAGGACCTGGTTAAAGGGGAAACTATAACGGGTCATGCTGAAAGGTGAACTGTCAGGCTGAAGGGAGGTTACTAGTGGAGTTCCTCAGGGATCAGTTTGGGGACCAATCTTTTTATTACAGGCCTTGGCACAAAAAGTGGGAACGTGCTAATAAAGTTTACAGATGACACAAAGCTGGGAGGTATTGCCAAGAGAAGGACTGGGATATCACATAGGAAGATCTGGATGACCTTGTAAACTGGAGTAATAGTAATAGGATGAAATTTAATAGTGAAAAGTGCAAGGTCATGCATTTAGGGATTAATAACAAGAACTACTGTTATAAGCTGGGGAGGCATCAGTTGGAAGTAACAGAGGAGGAGAAGGACCTCGGATTATTGGTTGATCAAAGGATGACTATGAGACACCAATGTGATATGGCTGTGAAAAAAGCTAATGTGGTCTTGGGATGCATCAAGCAAAGTATTCCAGCAGAGATAAAGAGGTGTTAGTACCATTATACAAGGCACTGGTGAGACTTCATCTGGAATACTGTGTGCAGTTCTGGTCTCCATGTTTCAGAAGGATGAATTCAAACTGGAACAGGTACAGAGAGGGGTTACAAGGATGATCTGAGGAATGGAATAATCTGTTTTATGGAAGGAGACTCAGAGTTTGGCTCGTTCAGCTTAACCAAAAGAAGGCTGAGGGGAGATATGATTGCTCTCTATAAATATATCAGAGGGATAAATACCAGGGAGGGAGAGGAATTATTTAAGCTTAGTACCACTGTGGACACAAGAACAAATGGACATAAACTGGCCATCAGGAAGTTTAGACTTGAAATTAGACAAAGGGTTTCTAACCATCTGAGGAGTGAAGTTCTGGAACAGCCTTCCAGAGGGAGCAGTGGGGGCATAAGACACATCTGGCTTCAAGACTAAGCTTGGTAAGATTATGGAAGGGATAGTATGATGGGAGAGCCTAATTTTGGCAATTAATTCATCTTTGACTATTAGCGGTAAATATGCCCAATGGCCTGTGATGAGTTGTTAGATGGGATGGGATCTGTGTTACTACAGAGAATTCTTTTCTGGGTGTCTGGCTGGTGAGTCTTGCTCACATGCTCAGGGTTTAGCTGATCACCATATTTGGGATCGGGAAGGAATTTTCCTCCAGGGCAGATTGGCAGAGGCCCTGGGGTTTTTAAGCCTTCCTCTGCAGTGTGGGGCATGGGTCACTTGCTGGAGGATTCTCTGCACCTTGGAGTCTTTAAACTTTGAGGACTTCAATAGCTCACACATAGGTTAGAGGTTTGATACCAGAGTGGGTGAGTGAGATTCTATGGCCTGCGTTGTGCAGGATGTCAGACTAGACGATCATAATGGTCCCTTCTGACCTTAAAGCCTATGATTCTATTTCACACAACCCACAGTTAGTCTGGGGAACTCACTGCCAGGGTTGTTGTGAAGACCACAAGTATAACTGGGTTCAAGAAAGAATTAGATAAATTCATGGAGTATAAGTTCATCCATGGCTATTAGCCAAAATGGTCAGGGATACAACCCCATGAATCAAGTATCCCAAAACCATCAACTGAACCATCAACTGAATATAATCCTCAGAAGTCTCCATTGTTTCTATGACTCCATATAATATTAGTGACTTCCCAAAAAGAAAATACTAAAAATGTTGTTGAGTTTTCAAAAAGAGAATCAACAAACAGCCAGGGAGCTGCTTCTTCATTCTAATTACGAGAAAGAAATACTGACCCTAAATTCTTAAAATGCTGATTTTTGGAGTGTTGTAATTTTCCCTCGCCTTCTTTTTATTGATTCTAGTTTTGTATTAAAATTAATTCAAAGAAAGTTTGAAATACTGGATTTCAATTTAAGGGGAATATGTTACAGGTATCCAAAATGGTACAGCATTTTGTTATATGATTTCAATTCATTCTGGTCCAGCAAGTTTTATTCCTCTCATCACAACGCTCTGTATTAATCACATCAAAATTTCTTTGTGAAGGCAACAGGGATCAGCGACTGTCATAAGAAATAAGAAGTTAGGAAGTGTCTGTTTCCATCATTACAATCTTCACTATAATAAGGTCACAAGGGCAGACAGGAATTGTTGTTTACTATACAAATACCTTTCCTATTTCTAACATAAATGTCATGGAGCAGTACTTCCCAATATGTGAGCCATGGGAGCCCAAGGGAGCCACGAAGGGTTCATTCAGAGCTTTTTTGGGGAGGGCAGGGAAATGAATTGATATGCCCATTTTTTTCTAATTAAGAGACTATTAAACTAGGTTTAAAAATGACCTGCATCTTATGCTGCTGCTGCCAAGGTTGGGAACCTCTCTGCGCCCTCCACTCCTCCAGAGAGCATTCAAGCAGAGAGACATCCTCCTGGGGCAGGCATTCAGCAGGAAGTTTCTTGGCTGAAAGCACCATGCTGGAGCAGAGGGCAAAGAGAGGTTCCCAGTGCTGGCAGCAGAAGCACCAGCACTAGCAGATAGCGGAAACTGGGCTGAGTTTAGACACAGGTGTCTCTCATCTTGATAATGGAATGATTTTTAACAAGTGCTAAGCCTACATGTAATCAGCTTTTGGCTGAAGAAGATGATTTTGATAAAGTTGATCAAAAAAGGAAGGAACATAGACAATACAATGATAGCTATGTCGTGTTTGCATTTTGGTCACAATAATACTGCAGAAAGTCCACAGCCATGATGTGTGTCATTTATTTTCAAGCATTAGCAAATGAAAGTATGAGGTCAAGGAAACTACAGAGACTTTTAGAAACCAAGCACCTGGAATTCGGAAATAGGAGACAAGATTTTTTTCCTTCTGAACCAAAAAGAATTAAAGCGGCAAAAAGTCATGATTAATTAAGCAGCTGTTCAAAAAGTCTTATAAGCATCCTATGTTATGGCCAGCAAACTGCCAGATGCAAACAAGCACAACCCATTGGAAAGACTATACTTCCAGCAGCAACAGACGTGTAGAATTGTGACTGGGGAATAACCAACCATGGCACTGAAAAAAACATTCCCATGTCAAATACCACCATCTGTTGACGCATTGATGACCTTGCAGAAAACGTCCAGGACCAATCGATAAACAAGTCAATATCTTGCACTGCAGCTTGATAAAGCCACATACATACCCAACACGGCCCAGGTTCTGTGTTATGCGAGATTTGTCAAAGCAGGTACAATAGTTGAAGAACTTCTATTTTGCAAAGAAATCACAACCCAAGAAACCAGTGAGGAAATACTGAAGATCCACAATAAATTCATAGTGGGCTGTGAGTATTGGACTGCCCTGATGGGGCAGCAGTCATAACCAGAGATAACCATGGGACTATATGGGCAATGTGGACTTCAAAATTACATTAGCTTACCCAGAGTACCCATTTGGCAAACTGAATGTGCTGAATCTAGTACTTCAAGGAAGGAATACAAATATACTAGATATGAAAGAAAACTGGGGGATTCATGAAGAAGCTTTATTTTGGAAATGTCACATTGAAAAGAGAGTAACAGATGTTTCCAGTGTTATCAGACTTTTAAAAATAATCAAGTGAAAATGAGAACAATGTTACTACAGACCAAATATTAACTCATTTGTCTGGATTGTATTCCCATATTGATCTATGTTTTTCTGGAGTTGAACATCAATCTCCAAAACCTGTTCTGCACAACAGTTGACTCCATTCCAATTTTAAGTATCTCAGCTCAAGAAAACTTCTTAGAATTGGCAAGTGATCACACACTGAAGACCAAGTTTTCAAATCTAGCAACTCAAGCATTCTGGTTTTCTATTAAAACAGAGTAACTGAGCAGCCTAACCTCATCACTTTGCAACAGAAAAATACAAGTTAAGAGGATTAAGATTTGCCTCAAGATAAGAAGTGCACAGTTCTGCTTTATTCCATCTTTCTCTGATGACAATCTTGTCAGTGAATGGCTGAGAACTTCCTGACTCAGAGTAAGGAAGCAGATGCTTGTTGAAAAATAAGCTAGCAAGGGAAGAAAGGGGAAGCAAGAAGGTAGCAGGAAAGCATGCTTCTGGTGCTAGAGGAAGAATAAGAATGGAGATGAAGATAGGGTGGAAAGGATTACGGTAATTTAAATAAGTTAAAATGGAGCAAAAGATGGGATGGAGGTGAGAAGAGAGAAACACAAGAGAAGGGATATACTCTTCATCTTTGACCCCAAAGACCAGTGACTAGCTTCACCTTTCTCTTCATGCACATTTGGATACATCCACTGCATACACATTGTGATACAGGAGGGCCAGGGAGCAGTGGTAGAGTGCTTGAGAGGAAATATATAAACTCAAGGCTAATCAAGGCGTGGTTCCCTGTAGACTAGGGAGGGTGGCTATCGGCTAACTGGAGCACCTGCTGTCAATTAAGGCCATGTCAGCAACCTAATAAAACCCCTTGCTTCAGGCAGTCAGAGAGAGGGAGGAAGGAGAGAAGACTGGAGCTTGGAGGTCTGCTGTGAGACTTGAAAGATCAGAGAACTGAAGTAAGGGAGACCCTTACCCAGCTGGGGAGGGAGACTCCCTCCCCCAGCATCTAAGGACCGAAGGTACCCCCACCCAAAGGGGAAGAGGGTAGGAACCCGCTGGGGTTGAGAGGAGCTCAGAGTGAGGAGTAAACCCATACCCCTCCCCTGCTTCCCTCCTTTACCATCTTCCCGGGCCACTAGCGGGGCCCTCGGCACCCCAAGGCAGAGGCAGTGGGTGGCATCTTAGCCCCCGCCAAGAAAAGCGCAGGACCCACCATACTAACATCGGCCATCTTGTCACAACATGAAAGTCTTTTAATTCACTTATTCTATGAGAAAATTCATCAAGCCTCTTTTGAACTCTTTGAGGTTATAAAGCTTCTCAACTTTCCACAACAAGAACGCCCCTTGTGATTTTGTTTCTATTGCTTATGAACAGCTTGTTCTTAAATATGTAAAAAACAATAACTAAGAAGTATACACATAAGTTATAAAATAGACTTTATAGGAAACATCCCTTTAAAGGTCACTTGACATACATGACACACTAAGATTAAAATGAAAGAAAAGTTACTAAATAATACAGACCATAGAAAAAGTACCCGACATCCCAGAAAAGGATGTAACACCAAAGAATAAACTTTAGCCTCAATCCATTGATTTATAGAAGCTGTATCAGGCTCTTAGTAGTGAGATAATTTATTCACATACATATTAATACTGAAATATGTTTGTATCTTATCTAACACATACAAACAAAAACATTACAGTAAAAACAAAGGTTGCAGTCAAGACTTCAAAAACTGGTAAATGCCAAAATTAAGATTAGCTGTTCAAACTTAGTTCATCCTTCCATATGATGAAGTCTTCAATTACATGATCACAAATCCAAAAGACCTTTGCCTCATTCAATGCACTGAAAATTAAGTCTTTCACATTTTTAAAAATAAAACTGAAAAACCTCAAACGTCGTAAGGTGGGCATAACGACGCCTGTGAGAGTCATCAGCAGAGTTGGAATCTTGACAGACCTCAACAAATTGAGCAAAGGGAATAACCTGTAGTAGTAGTAATGATATCCTCTATATGGACCAATCAGTAAATGAGGATGAGATAAAACCAGTGGGTTCACTGCTACTTGCTAGACAGCAGAGGAATGTTGGAATTCTAGAACCTAGAACAGAATCCTGGATTCCCAAGGGTTGTATTATCTAGGGTTACAGACTCTTCTGCCACAGTTCCTGACAGCCTCTCTTTTTCTATACCCCTCCCATTTACTCCTATCCTCCAGCCAAACCCTGTCTCTCCTCTGCTTCCACACACCCAAATATTATCCCACACCGTGTCCCTGTTTCTGTTCCTCACTTCTTTGCATCTAAGTCTAGGTGATTTCTCCTCCTGAATTCTGCCAGAGTGGCTGCAGAGAAGCAACAGAAGCTCAGGTGGGAAAGTCTTGCTTTTCAGTTCAGCTGTCCAGAAGCAGTGGCTACTGGTGGCCAAGAGAAGCAATTGCAGAAAAAGCCCTGTGCAGACCTTGGCAAGACCATTGTCAGTACAGATGTAATCTAGCTGCCACACCATCAAACTTCTGTGAGTATGTGCAAATGGTGATATACAAAATGCACTATTGTAATACAAATATGACAAAGACAAAGAGCATCCTAGCCTATTTTAACAGCCAGAGATAGGTACATACCAAACACCTCCAATTGCACTCTGAAGTGAGTAGATGGCCCACTTTCTGTTTTCCCTGCTTAAAACAAACAGGTGCATCCTGCAGTAGCAGAAGGTTTTGAGTAGTCTTAAAGAAGTGAGCACATTGAATTAGTTCAGCCTGAGTTCAGAAAGGTTTGGATGATTGTTGTGAGGTCTATATTGGTGAGTAAAGGTCATAATCTTTGGGCCAGTCAGGCTCTTTAGCCATATATGCCACCCAGCAATACAAGAACTGTGATGGATCCAATAAGAACTGAAAAATGCAACCACAACTAAGAGAAATAGCAGATATTGCAACTCATAAAGGAAGCTGCATTTTAGTCACTGAGACAATTAACTTTGCTGCATACATGAAAACAAGTAAAACAGATTTTACACAAATTATGAAAATTAATTTTTACTTGGGAGTTCCCCCCATATCCAGATGTAGAGATTCAATATGATCAAACCTGCAAAAGTTCTGACTAAATCCAAAGATGATAGATGTTTATCCAAAGTTCAAACTCTAAGTTCTCTCTGATCTACTCCCCAACTCACCCAAACCTTCTGTCTGTTGATCTTCTATTACCCAATCTCCTCCCCCAGTATAATCAAGTGTTTGACTAATCTCCTTGCCTATCTTCCATTTCCGTTTAGTTTTTGTCTCCCTACAGTCACTCTTTTCCTCAGCCTTCAAACCATACTCATCATAGAGCCCTGTCTGTTTCGCTGAACAAGGACAGGTTCTTAATAAACATCATACTCCAAGTTTCTATAGTTAAGAGGTGTTTCACACAATGGGATTATACATTTCTAATCTAAAAAAAAATAAAGATCAAAAGATTGTAGCTTGCGCAACAGACACTATCCAACATGCTCAAACTTTTACCATGGATTTTAAGGAATATCAGGAAGAGATGAAACTAATTACAGTTGAAATATCCTGAATAGAATCTTTATCTGCTGATTTAGCTCAGGAGAGTGAATCCCTATATACTTGGTTATAAGAGAGAGAGAGAGAGATTACTGATCCCTTCCCAGCTGTTAAGGAGAAATACCTGAATATAGATTTCTTCAGGGATTCCATGATAGAAGACAAAAATTTTGAGTAGAATGATGTCAGTTCCCAAAGGCATTCACTCATACTTACCCAGAAAGACAGACATCTCCATAACTTTATGTATGCATTCACAAGAGGAAATGCAAAAAGACTGGAATGACGCCTTTATTAAATGACCAAGGTGGAAGAATCACAAGACCTCGGCAGTACTAGCCTGAACCAGGAGTAATATAAGCAACAGTTATGCAACTTCCTGATCACAGCTATGTTAACTCACCGTTCTTCCTTAAATGCAAAACTCACATTTCCAGGCCCACTGTTCTTTAACAGAGGCTGCCAAATGTGATAGCATAAGCCAGGAGTGGCCAAACAGTGGCTCACGAGTCACATGTGGCTCTTTTACTATTAAAGTGTGGCTTGCAGAGCCCCCCACGCCACTCCCCTTCTCCACCTACCAGACGGGGTGGACGGGGGGGGGGCTCAGGACCTCTGGGTTGCAGTGGGGTGATGAGGTAGGGGCATCTGTCCAGCAGCGAGGGGGGTCTTGGGGCTTCAGCCCTGCTAGGTGCACCTGCTGGCCTTCAGCAAGAGTGGGGCTGAAGCGCTGAGCCCTGGCAGATGCCTCCTGTGGGGCTGAAGCCCTGACCCTGGCTCCCAGCAGACATACCCCAGATCTTGAACTTCTAAAGATTGTTGTATGCAGCTCTGAGGGCAAGTAAGTTTGGCCACCCTGACATACGCCCTGAAACACACACAGTTTGATTACACTATAATCAAAAGTCACTTCACCAATAATATTGCCTCACTTTCAGATTCAAATAAGCAAGTATCAAGAGCAGAAACCAAGTGCAGGTCGCCAAAGAAAACTTCAAAGAATTTGCTTGCCTTCTGTATCCACTTAATAAAAAAAGAAATATTTGAAGATGGAATATTTCATTGAGTCAGTGCATGAACAAATGCCTCAGCCTAACATTGGGACACACTAAGTTTCCAGAGATGCGGTATTTCAGATTAGACATCAATTCAAGTTTGCAATTAGTTACATTCATTGAAGAGTCCAAGGCATTTTTCTGATGAGTTTGATATAGTAACCCTATATTCATAGCCCAAAACAGAATTTAAACACCAATCATATTGCAAAAAGTGTCACACTATCTGCTTTTCAGAGCAGATGTTTGTATTGGTGTATGCAGATATACTGCAGAGTGCTTGGGTGGGGTGTGTATATATTATTCCCTTCAAAAACATAATTAAATAATAATAATACATTGTTAAAGAATGGTATTAGGGCTGCAAAGTCAAGCACTCAGAAGTCAGAAAATGCCAGAATTAAGATTGCCTGTGCAAGCTTCATACACCGCACTTGTACAACCTTTAATTTCACAGACTATACTTTAAAGGCCAAAAGAGACCATCATAATCATCTAGGCCAGAGAACCTCACTCTTCCAGTCTTGGTAATAAACCCATAACCTCTAGCTGAGTTACTGAAGTGCTCAAATCATAAATGTAAAGATTTCAGGTTACAGAGAATACATCAATTAGTTCAAACAAGCAAGTAAAATCATGTCCCATGCTGGAGAGGAAGGCAAAAAAACCCCAAGGATCTCTGCAAATCTGACTTGAGGGTAAAATTCCTTTCTGACCCCAAATATGGTGGTCAGACTCTGAGCACATGGGCATGACCCCAGCCAGGCACCTGAAAGAGAATTCTCTGCAGTAACTTGGAGCCCTCACCGTCTAGTGTCTCATCTCCAATGGCCATTGGAAGTATTTGCTACTAGCAGCTACCGATGAGCCATTGTAGACAGCCTCCTCATAAACTTAGCTAGCTCAGTCTTGAAATTATTTAGGTTTTTTGCCCCCATTGTTCCCCTTGGGAGGCCATTCCAGAACTTCACTTCTCTGATGGCTTGAAATTAGATGAAAGATTCTAGCTTAAACCTGTTTGTCTGGTTTATATCCATTTATTCTTGTGAAAACTGTCCCTTATCTCCCTCCCTGGAGTTTATCCCTCTGATATATTAATAGTATGCAATCATATCTCCCCTTAGCCTTAGGTTCTCCTTTCCTCTGATCATCCTAGTAGCCCTTCTCTGTACCTGTTCCAGTTTAAATTCATCTTTCTTAAATATGGGAGAACAAAACCGCACACAGTATTTCAGATGAGGTCCCACCAGTGCCTTGTATAATAGTAATAATACTTCCCTATCTCTACTGGAAATAACTCTCCTGAATGCATCCAAGGACTGAATTCGCTTTTTCCATGGCTGCAGCACATTGGCATCTCATAGTCATCCTGTGATCAACCAGTATACCCAGATCGTCGTCCTCCTCTGTTGCTTCCAACTGATGTGCAGCTTATAGCAAAATAAAAAAAGTTAGTCCTTAAGTGCATGACATTGCACTTTGCACTATTAAATTTCATTCCATTTCTTTTACTCCAGTTTTCATGGTCATCCAAATATTCTTGTATGATATTCCAATCCTTCTCCGTATTAGCAGTACCGCCCAACTTTGCGCCATCCGCAAAATTTCCTCAGCACATTCCCACTTTTTGTGCCAAGGTTACAAATGAAAATGTTAAAGACTGATCCTTGAGGAACTCCATTAGTGACTTACTATAGTCTTCCTTTTAATCAATCAGTTTCTTATCCACCTTTCAGTTCTCATATCAATCCCCATTTTCTCCAATTTAACTAATACTTTCCCATGTAGAACTGTATCAAATGCCTTATTGAAATCCAGGTGGATTAGATCTACTGCATTGTCTTTGAGAAGATTAATGATTTTTTAGACAAAAAGACAAAGATCATGTTGGTCTGGCACGATCTACCTTTTGTAAAACCATATTGTATTTTATCCCAATTACCATTTACCTCTATGTGTTGAACTACTTTCTCTTTCAAAATTTGTTTCAAGACCTTGCATACAATTGAGGTTAAACTAATGGCCTGTGGTTTCCCAGTTCGTCTTCCCCCCCTTAAAATAGGTACTATATTTGCAGTTTTCCAGTCATTGAGTAATAGCCCCAAATTTACACATTCATTAAAAATCCTTGTTTGCAATATCCAAGCCCACTGACTGGGTCCCAATAAGCTGTCTGAGTTTGACTTCCATCTTGGATATGGCAATTTCTTCTTCCATATCCTCGTTTCCACTAACACGCTGCCACTACCCCTAACCTTATCAATACCCTTATTAAAATCTGAGGTAAAGTATTTAAGTGTTGGGACATGCCTAGATCATCTTTAATCTTCACCTCATCCTCAGTGCTTAATGGTCCCACTTCTTTCCTTGTTTTCTTATTATTTATATGGCTAAAGAACTTTTTATTATTGGTTTTAAAATTCTTTTGCAAGGTCCAACTCTGCTAGGGTTTTAGTAATTCTCACTTTTTCCCTATGCTTTCTGACCTCCAACAGATCGCTTGCCTCGCTGATCGATGGATTCTTCCATTCCTTGTATGCTTTCTGCAAGGGATTTAAATGTAGTTTAAAAAAAGTTAAAATATTTTTAATTGTTTAAATGGTTAACTGATTAAGTGGCTAGGGCCACTGTGACTGCGCCCAGTATGGCTGGGGCAGGTGCAGGGCCACTGGGGCCGGTCATGGGGTTAACCGTTAAGGCAGGTTTAACATTTTACATCCCTACTTTCTGCTCTCTCTTAATAATCTCTTTACAATGCTTGTTCATCCAGTTCAGTCTGCAATCCTTTCCTACGAATTTTTTCCCCTTGCTTGGGATGCAGGCTTCAGATGGCTTCTGCAACTTTGACTTATAGTAATTCCAAGCTTCATCCACATTCAGATTTTGAGTTCTTCAGTCTAGTCCACTTCTTTCCATACAGAATGGACGGTGTTCACTGAATGAACAGCTATTCAATTGTTCACCGTGTGACTCAAGGCCTTATTAATTGCACTGCACACTATTCAAACTTTTCTCTAAAGACAGAATTAACAATTTCCTCATGGGATTTTCTACAGTACTTTTCACCATAGTGTCTGAGTGCTCCACAAATATTAATGAATATTGTGTTGTCATCACACCATGGGCACAGTGGAGGCCCCCTGTACCCATATCAAGTCATTCCTTCCCCTCTCCAAAAAAAAATCTGCGGATAAATCTCCTATTTTAGAAATCCCACAATATCTATCGGAAAAAGAAATACACATGGTACAATTGATATCCACAGCAAACCTTCAGGTTAGCAGAACAAAACAATATATTGCAGGCCTATATACTTTGTTCTCAGTGAAGCTGTAATACATGCCTTTCAGTTGTTGAACAGAATTGTAATCCAGATCAAGATTTTTGAACACAGAAAGTTACTCTAAGATATGTTCCACACTAATCATGTGCCATACAAAGTGTTGCCTAATTAGCCTTCTCAGTGTATAGAATGTAGAACATAGCCAAGTTAAAAATTCTGTGTTTCCACAAGTGCATAATCATTGAAAAAAAATGTTTGGCTTCACCCATCATGCTTTCAGAAGACCTATCTAAACTTACCTCCTAGATCAATTCAATTTCTCACACAACTGCAATCTTCAAGATTTTCATACAGAAAGCACTGCCTATTGATCATAATCTGTGTTGTTAATTTGCTATTTTCTGAAATCTAGAACCAAAGGTTTCAAGTCTTATATCCATTACAAACACAGAGCCCTTTGATTTTCCCCAACGTTTTGCTAATATTCACACTGGTCTACTAAGTAAATCCAACATTGTTTGTTAAGCCAAACCTGTAATTTCAGATGATGTGAAAACACATGCTGCATTCTTGTTTCTTGGCTAGTGGAACTTAGGAGTGAAATGTCAAATCTTAAGCACTTCCACATTTATTTTACCTTCCCAGGAACTAATACCAGTGTCGAAAGGATTAGATTTAGAAAAAAAAAAAGAAAAAAAAAAGAAAAGACAACTGCCATTACAGTCATTCTCCATCTCGGCCTTCCCATGAGCCTACACTCCCTACACAAGCCATCCACTGAATTCTAATGTATATGGCTCATTGACCCCACACATACATAAAACACAACACCCATTTTCTAAAGCTTTTAAATAATTTAACAAAAAAGTTAATTTTGCACAAAAAAAATATCAAAGGGAACAAAGTAAGCTTCTGTTGTCCCATCATATTATGCTACTAATCCTCTTTGGGTAGTAATCAAAAGACCCAAAATGCCAAGCTATAAACATTTATTTCCAAGTGGTAGAGGCCTCTGGCTCTTTGGCAAAATCTTCAGTCAGTTGTGTTGGCAGGCAAGGAGTTCTCTTGGTCTGTCATGTGCAAAGCTTTCAATACATTTGACAAGGCTTTCTTATTGTCTTAAACTATATTTTTTCTTTATTTAATTTCTAAGGGAACTAGATGTTTTGTTTTTAAAATCACAAATCCATTCTTCACTAGATCAGATATTTTGATCATATAAGGGAGTCTTTTCTTCAAGCATATATAAAAAGCATACATTATTGTACTGGCATACCAATTTTAGAATTTTTCCTTGTATTAGTATATAGCAGGGATAAGCAACCTTTGGCACATAATTTGGTCTATATTTAGAAGTTAGATCGACATTGCTATGCTGGTCAAGGGCACAAATACACACACACACACACCCCTTACCGACCTAGTAATGCTGACCTAACCCTCAGTTAGACAGTTTTGTTAATGAAAGAATGCTTTTCTGACATAGGCTATGTCTATACTGCAGGGTTATGCCTCACAGCTATGCTGACACAGCTGTACTAGTATAGTCCCCATAGTATAGACATAACTAAACTAAATTACAAGAACGTTAAGGGTTATATTTAAAAAACCCTAAAGGTTTAATTCATTGGTGCGCACCTGAAATTCACAGATAATGAAGAGGATAGCCCAAGAATATGGACTATGAATGGCACAGCTCTGGTTGTGAGGATGTGAAGGTAGGTTCTTCCCCACAAGGCCACAGAGCCTTCACAGCTATCGCTGCATTCCCCTCTGTGGCTATTATAGCTCCTTATGCAGGACAGTCGAGCTGAAATATGTGATGTCATGGATCTATCCTGTATCTCAGCTGGACCATTCTTCCCACAAGTGTCCATCCATTAGGGCAGATGCAGGCTCCATAAAGCACAGCTGTTTCGGATTTGCAACATGCTTCCCATCTCTGGCACAGTTGAAACATACCAATTCTATTTCATGCATTCAATAGCTTCCAGAGTATTTGACCATTAATATCAGTTTTAGCTACATTAAAACGTGGCATACTTTCTCTCTTTCTCTCAGTATCCTGCCCATGAATCAGAAATTCATGCAATCTCTCTTATTTGCCTTACATTGCAGGCACAGACATGGTCTAGAAAGGACAACATTATCTTTACAATTGAAGTAGTGAAAAATATATTTTCCTTCTGTGGAAGCAAATACATGCATTCCAACAAAAAACACTATTGTTTCTTTTTCTGGCACCAAGATCTTTTGCAATTTAACTGTTATTTTAGTCATTTAAAATGAAATCATTTTAATCACTGATCGAATAAAGCATTTTGAATGGGATTTCTCTAAAAAATACAAGATCCTTGACTATGAAATATTTATTTCAGAAAATCAGAATGAGAAATGAAGCAGAGACTTAAAACTGGACTCCTTCTTAGGCATATGAGCCAGGGGTATTACAATATTTAGACTTGGTATGTAATAATGAGTGCTTAACATTTCCAAAATAGGAGTATGAGAATCATGAAGTAGAAAAATGGGCAGATGCTGCTATCCCTGTTTTCATAGTCTAAGCATGAACCCAGGTCTGAATCACTATTTTCTCTCATTCTGATTAGCCTCTGCTCAGAAAGCCATTCTTTGATATTAACAGTCTTGCTAACTGTTAACCCAAATGCAATCTTTCTTAGGAAAGCTGGGTGAGACAGTTGTGGTGCCATTCCGGTGGGAATTAGAATCCTCAGATTTCTTTAACCCCTCCCAATCAGGTTTCAGACTACAGCAGGAGACATACATAGCACTGGATTGTGACTTCTACCTCGTGATGGAAAGGGAGGCAAGTGTCCATTGCTGATTCTTTGCTATATTAAGGCTTTTCATAATATACATCAGGAGTCACACTTTTTCCAGTGTTAACCATATCTTAACAGTGTTTCATGAGTAAGGCCAGATTTTGGCACGGGTATGTTTATTAAACGTCATGGACAGGACAGAGGCAACAAACAATAAATCATGGAGTTACTGAAGCCTGAGCCCTGCTGCCATGGAGCTCAATTATTGGAAACTTCAGGAACTCATGGAAGTCTCATAAAAATCACAGAATACGTGACCTTCATTACTGACTCATAGCCTTACTCATGAACCACTTCATCCCACATTCACCAAGCTTTAACATCCCTGTGGCAACTCAAGCAACTGCAAATATGGAAAAGTAATACTAAAAGTACGCATTTTTAATTTTGAAATGCAAATTAGTAAATGGAAACAAGGCGAGACAGCACCATGTGACCAGCCATTTCTCCAGAGACAAAGTGGTTGACAAAGCACAGTTTATGAACTTATGCCATAGACCAATGGTCTCCAAACTTTTTTGATCACGCACTCCTATCAGTAAAAATGTTTTGAGCACGCACCCCCTGCTGCACTGGCTCTACCATTTTTGCAGAAACAAACAAACAAAAAAACACAACAAAAAAGCTCAGACTCCCTCCCGAACTGCCAAAGCAAAAACAAAAAAAATACTCAGACTCCCGCCGGATAAAGAAAAAAAAATACGCTCCTCCTGCCGCACACCTCCAAAGATCTTCTTGCGCACCCCACTTTGGAGACCACTGCCATAGATCATGGAAGTGTTGCTGACACATATGCAGTTCCTATCATCGGTTCAATGGACATAAGTGAGTGGTTCTGCTACTCTGAGAGAGATCTCAAGTGGTAGAGATCTTGAAATATAGTTTAGCAAAACTGCTCATCTGACCCTCAGGGCTCTCATGAGCATACCACAGGTTTCTATTTTTTTTACCCCTCCTAGTCAAAATGTGCTTGACATCACCAAATAAGTTAGTAGGGAAATATCAGCGTGCTAAAGAAACCATAGCCATTCAACAACCAACCCTATGTCCCTGTCTCACATGAAATGAAGCTGGCTGACCCAGTGTTGAAAAGAGTGGAGCTCAAACAAGACCGTGCATGCTGAGGTTCAACCTAGACTACACGGTAGTGTGTTGGTAGAAGTCAACTGGAAGGACTGCGTCAGGGAGTGCACCCACCATTATGCTAGTTCCACAGACTGGGTGTGCTGTAGATCTTTTGTGGCTGACGCAGTTGCATGGCTGAGACAGAAGATGGTTTTTAGATCCATCTGCACGTGTAAGAGAAGCATATCCTGTTCTTTCAGATGAAGACTTTTTTATTCCTGTCTTTGAAACTAGACTACCCTTTACATCTTGAGACCATCCAGAAACAGAAAGTAATAATAAGCATTGCATAGCAAAACCAGAAAATTACACTTGTGCTTTAATCAGCTATGGTCATTTGTTACTGTACCTTAAACATCTAATGGAAAGTATTTGTTTTAATTTATACCAACCTGCCTACACTTCTCTCAATTCATTGCCACAACAGATTCAATCAGCAACTCAGCAGAGGCCCTCAAGCTGGCAAACTCCTAGCTAAGTATGTTTGATATACACACTCAACAGAAGTCAAAATAAAATGAACCAGCACACTGAGCTGCTGTTTTGTCTTGGGGTTTTTTTTTGCTGTTTTTTTTTTCCATCTTATTTTGTTGGGGTTTTTTTGTTGGAGGTTGCGGGGCGTAAAGAGTGCAGAACAGGAAGGAAAGGGCTGGTTGGGAGATTCCAGTCCCATGGTTTGTTGCTCATAGTAGCTGCATCACATTAGGGCTTAACTGTGCCATTATATGGAATAAAAACATGGAATTTTACTGCCAGGTAATGACAAGAAAAACACTAAGTGTCAGTGCAGTAATATAAAACAATCAGGGGAAGTATTTTATCAATTGAATTTCCACAACAATATCCTTTTAGCTATTTAATAAATAATTTTTATAAGTAAAATATCTTGTATCTAGATACAGTAGATAGGAAAACATTACACAGAAGGAAGCAAAGAACCTCTGGGTTTTTTTTGTTTTGTTTTGTAGACAAATATATAATCCAGTGAAAAATCTGAAGTACTATAGGCAATGAACATTAAGCTTTCCATACGATGCCATCAAGAGTTACTGTAAAAGTGGTATAAATATTACATTTAAGAACTGGTTATATTTTTAAACGAAGCAAATACAAATTTTAACTATCATAACAATTCTGTATGGGTATACATATGCACACCCATTTACAAAGAGAGTAAGCATATAATTTAAGTATACCCTCTGTTACACAGTTAAGCTATGCACATAGACATACATATGAACTTATTGTATCTGCAAGGAGAAGAAGAGAGAAGAATTTTACCAGGTATTGGTACACCAGATGAAATGTACTGCTTCTTAGATTTATTTTCATTTTTGTTCTCTAATCCAAGAGGTAAGGAGTGAATTTAATATCAGGTAACATTTCATAATTTTTATTATCATAATCCACAAAATTCCAAATCTGCTGTTTTTTGCATTCTCTGAAAAGCCAAAGTCAGCTAAATAAGTGATAATGTAACTAGGCAGAACACAATAAAAGATATTACCTTCACAATGCATTATTGCTGCCAATTATAAGAATCACTTCAACTTAATTTCAAAAGCACAATCACCCTCAACTGTAACAGTCTCTTTTTTAAAATTTCAAACAGTATTACATTAAAGCAATAACTCACCTTCCAGCTATAATATCAGTCTCCCTTATTGCAAAAATACATTTCATAAATACTTCTCATCGACAAGTCAAGCTAATTCAGGTTAATTTTATTGTATTTTGGTGCTATCTCACATTTGTGTGCAATTACCTTTATCATTTTATTGCCATGCCAGAAAGTAATCAGAGCAATTATTTGAAAGAGGAGGCGTATAAACTCTAAATCACACTTGCTGGCATTTTTGATAAAATAGCAGCTTTATCTCAGAAAGTGGCAGGGACATCGGATAAATCATGCATCAGTCAAGTGTAGCTGACCCCCAGGTGCATTGCACAATATCAGAAGTGCTTCAAAAGAAACTTTCCTACATCATCCATCATTTTTCATAACACTAAAATAGCTACACCTGAAGAGCAGGAGCTGGAAAATAATAATAAAAAAACAAATGCAAGCAATATGAGCAAAACCATTAAATGTGTTCCCTTTTAAACTAAAAAGAGAGTGGGGAACCTGGAATTTGCTCATAAACAAATATGACTTCATTGCAACAATCAGCTGTAAAGTGAGTAATATGAACAGTTTTAAATATAAATGAAACACCTAATGTAACTGTGTGCAAAAACCAACAAAGGTTACCAACAAACAAAGATACAGACAGACTCAAAATATATATCAGACAGAGCTATATGTAACAAAATGGCAAATAAATTATCTGTTATGGGAACACATTGTATTCCTGCCCTAACAAGAGGTGATACAGGAAGATTCACATTAATATTGTGGTTTTGATTCTGCACTATAGGGGTATGAGTACTGTGTGTATAAATACAGAATAATTCATCATAAGTAGGGCATGGAGCCCAAAAGAATCCAGTTAATGTTATGATTAAAACAAGAAGGTCTGCATGGTTAGTGGCTACTAAGTTTCTGAATCCTAGCAGCCAGACTATGGCCACACAGGAAAAAAATACTACCTTGTTTGCATACTGATGTTTATACTTAAACCCAAGCTTCTTCAGAAAAACTCATTCTCGGACAACATATTTTTTAACCATACTCTCAAGTATAAAGGAGCAGGCACTTCACTTTCCTGAGAATTACTTCCTCTCAGTTCACAGGATCATGCCTGGGGCATTTACACTTATACACAGCCTGAGCACACACTTGCATTAGACGCCAGCAGCCTTGTACTCCCATGATGGACACTGCACAAGGCCCTTGCAGGATCAAGGCTTACATGTTAAGTTGTGGTGCAAATACAATGATTTTGGTAAACACTCATCTTTATATCTGGTTTTTTTCAGAAATCATTCTCTCAGTTTCAGCAAACTATATGCTCCTGTAAAACTGTTCAGCGAATCATGCACAGTCTTTTTTTTAAACAGTCAGTTACCACCTATTTCAGATTCATGTCTTCTGTCACTCTAACATGTGGTTTAACTTGTCAGAATAATATGTTAAACCAATTATACATTATAAATAGGCTTGGCAGAATTCAATTTTTGTTTTTTCATAATTTTGACTGATATCAATATTTATTTTAAGAACTGTTTTATTTTTATCAGTTTCAATTTTCCATAGTTGCAGGAAATTATGGGGGGAGGTCAGACAATTATTTAAGGACAGCAGATGTTCAGATTTATAAAGTTAAAGCTTTATACCCATTAACACACAAATTGTCAACATCACATCACATCAAAATATACAAATAAAATATCCTTAAATCAAACTCTAACAAGTTTCCAAGCAGCATTTTTCTTACCTTGCCTGTCTGTAAATTTCTATCATCATCTATTGAAATTCCTGTTTGTCAATGTGTGAATGGTGAAATCAATGTTTGCTGACATTTAACCAGTAAAAATCTAATCCTTTCAAGCCTAATTAAAAATATCTCTAATTCTAATTAATGAAACGGAATATGCTACAATGTACAATTTTATTGCATGCGGAACAAAAGAAAGGAGTCAACATTATACTACTATCTGCTATTATGTCTTCACACAGTCCTAGCCAAAATCATTCTCCCTATATTATATCAAATCAGGAGAGTCTGAATTTATTTTAGTTTTAGCATTCTGCCTCCTCAGATATCAAGAGAAATCCCATCCAACAACTAATGAAAGTAAGTGGGGAAATGAAAAGGTTAAATAGACCATAAATAATTATTAGTTTCATTTAGTTTGCCTGCTATATCATGTCTAGCTGTGAATGAGATTGAACTAGTGATTCCTTTAAAAAGTCCCCCAGTTGTTTGAAAATGAATAATATTTCTCTGCGATTAACCCTAAAATATCTGCTACAGGATGTGTTTTCAGGAAGTAAGTGTACACACAAATATACTGCAGAAATATGTTAAAAACACAAAGATGGTTTAGAAAGAAAAATCAATCACGAAACACAACAAATCACGTTTCTTGATTTTTTCCATGTATCAAACTATTTCACTTTTTAAAAATTAAAAGTAAATCATTGAAAAGGGTCTAGAAAGAGTGACACTGATTTTACACTAACAAAAAAAGGTATTTCCACTGCAGAGTACACAAGATGGAAATACACTATTCCAAATACATTATATTACACCATGTAAACCAGACTGAAGCTATGGGATATCTGCCACTATTTTATTTAGACATTTTTATATGGTGTCAGAGGTTGGCAGCAGTACCAGGATTACCTACGTACATTTGATTTTACTAAATGTTACATCTTATGAGGAATGATATTAATCCTGCCACAGAAGTAATATGCACAGTGCAAAAATAGTATTTATTACTTGTGGTCATTCATTACTGAAAGTCTTCTTGGTGATTTGAAGAATAAAGTCATTAGCAACATTAGCACTGGCTACAAAAGGAAAGACTTTCCATGAATTACCGGTAAATAGATGTTCACTAACTAATCTTTAGGAGATAAGAAATTTTCACATAAAAAGGTCCAGAATTTTCTGCTACATTATCATGTTTTCTTACTTTTCCCCATAAACACAACCATCTTCCTAAACATCTGAGCTGTTCTCAACTCATAAGCACAAAACATCCAAAAAGTCATAAAATTATTCTGTAATAAAGATATACATTCTGTAATAAAGGCTGTACTAATTATAAAGGGGCAGAAAACAGCAAACTTTACACTAAAAATACAGCACTGTCCTATTAGTTTATGCTCTGTAGAAGATAGATATGTGATGGGGAAAGGTCCACTGATGCCTGTTACCAACCATGACAGAGCTACAGAGATTTACAATGCAGCATCAATCTTGTCAACTGAATTCTTAACATTGACTGCTGGACACAAGGGAAAAAACACAAACTATGTTATGTGAACTCTTTTGTAATGCTGTTACTTTTTATGTGTATCTAAATGCAAGGATATTTTCACAGGAACTTACTTTTTGATGAAGTCTTGATGCCATGTTAAGTACATGAAGGAGTTTTGCCTATAAGAAAGGAAAAGGAAATCCTGTTAGAAAAAGATAAGGCTACGACAACTCAAAATTTCATAAGCCGTTGACAAGAAAAGCACATCAACATTATCATTTCTCCTCTTATTACATGATATACTGTTAGGTAATGATTATAAAAAGTGGGCTCTGAATTTCAAGGTTCGCAGTATCAAAAGGGGGATGGACTGCTTTTTTGCAAGCAAACAGGAATTTTAAAGTTCACTAGGTCATCTATCATCTGTAATGAGCCATAATCAACAGATGAAATGTGGAGGACTTCTCTCATCACAAGCCCTGTAAAACTTTGACCCACAGGATAAGAATGCACTTTAAGAAGTGCCCCATTCCTGTAAAAATATTACTTAAAATAGTATATTGTGCTTCTGAGTTATTAAATAATAAAGTACCTTTTTTGTTTTAGGAAATTCATACGTATATTTTAAGGAAGGAAAATAAGGAAGCTATGTTAAGGGTAGTCTGGATCTAAGAGCAAACGGAAGGCAGATTCCAAAATAAAGTTTGTATTTTACAGTCATAGTACTTAAGCAAAGGAGTTTCATCGTAACTGCTGTCATTGTATATCAGCTGATCTCAACATCTGAATTTAAATGTAACCTGCAAGGAGGGAGGGGAAATGGGAAGTTTTCAGATACAAAAAGGGCCTCAAAGTTCTTTTAGACATTTTTGTTTTGTACTTTAAACCTTAGCTGTGATATGTAGTTACACTGATGTCACTGCACATGTGCAAGCCCCTAGTGCAGCCATGCTGCACTGCTGCAGTAAGTCTACACCAGAGACTCTGAATTCACCGAGGACCTGCACTGATGTAATAAGTCTACACCAGAGGCCTGATCCAAATTCTACAGATGTGAGTGGAAAGACTCCACAGTGACTTCAATGGGCTTTTTACCAGGGTCTAAGGGTATCACAAGTACAGTTGAATCTGTGTTTCTACATCTGTGCAAAAAGCCCAAAACAAAAACAAAATCAATTTAGACAAGACCTCCAAGTATTAGAAATGTTTGCTGGAGGTCTTTCTTAGAAACTCATGCGTGCATCAGGAGCATTCTGAGCCCTTAATTAGAGGGGTGGAGGTGTTGAATCCTTAACAAGGAGATCACTTCTCCCAAGTGTTTCAGTTAAATGTGCGTTAAAATAAAGAGCCTAAATAAAAATCACATCCTCTCTTAATCAGGCTAATCTTACATGTGACACCACAGCTACCACAGTTGCCCATAGAATTTCAGACCTAAATTTCTAAGGTTAAAAAATGAGAGAGAGAGAGAGAGAGAGAGAGAGAGAGATTTTAAATAGTGACTAATGATTTTGGATGCCTTAATTTTTGATTGCTCAGCTTGAGACACTTCATTTGGCACAAATTTTATAACTACTTTCTGAAAATCAGGTCTCTTAAATGTTATTTTGAACTTGCATACCCAAAAGTGTGGACCCCTGAACTCACTTAGCACTTTTGAAAATCTTGGCCTTAAGTCTTAAAACCCCCATACTTTTGACAGGTCGTCTTAATATAGCATAAGAGGAGGAAAAAATGGAAGCACATGAAGTTTTTTCTTTAGCAGATAACCTTCAAAAACTATCAACTTTCACCTTCAGTAAATGTGTACATTTGTATTGTTGATCTCAATCCAGACACTCAAGTCAAATAAAAGAAACAATTTGTGTAGGTTTTTTACTATTATTATTTAGAAGCTTTGCTATGGCACTGATCAAAATATAATCTTTAAAAACAGATAATAAATTTAGCCTTTCAATACATGTGATTTGAGCATCATCATCCCCATTTGACAGATCAAGAAAGAGAGATCAGACAGGTTGAGTGATTTGCCTAAGTCACCTAGAAGGTCTCGGATGGAACTAGGAATGGACCAGAACTTTTGTTTCCCAGTCCGGTGCCTCAATCAGAAGATCATGCTTTCTCTACTAAAACAGATCCAATCCTGGGAAGAGTCATCTGAACAATGAGTCTCCATGTTACCATGCAGATCACTTTGCAAGATCAGGATCACAGTCTCAATTGAAACAAAACAGAGCTAGAGTTAACACAGAGGCATAGATCAAGTAAATTAAAGCCATGTACCAAGAACACCACATAGCCAATTGCATACAAACAAACAGTTCCATAACTAGTGTAGTATGTTGGAAAGTTAGCCATATTATTAGGTTTTATTCTATTAATAACTTATTTTTTTGAGTAACTGACAAAATTGCCAATTGGTAAAGTATTCAGCAGGTGTCTTGTTTGGCATTCACTCCCTCTTCCACAAGAGCCACCCATCTGTCTGAAGGGAGTGAAACGCAGCTTTAATTTTAATTTGAAAACCTGAACTGAAATGTTCATGCCTTCTTAAAAATTGCAAACACATTTGAAAACAGAACTCAAAAGTTCCACAACCTGTGCACATGTCCATTTTCTTTACATTGCAAATATTGGTTTAATTCATTTCAGCCCAAATCCTCTCCTTTTCATACAAAAACCTACAGAACTCTGCTGGTCTGCATCTCTCAGAAATCCCTCTGTGCCACCAGAAATTGAGCCCTGGAGGAGCACAGCTTCATAAGGTAGCACTGGTAAACTCATCTACATTGCTAAAACCCATGCAGCGGAATGACCCCTACTTCACAGCCTTTGGGGAAAAACACAGCAGGATCTTTGAGATGTGTTGGTCCCGCTGTAGATGCACACACACCTCACACTCGCAAAAATCAAGGTTTTTTCCAATTAACAGCATGCCCCAACTGACACATGTGGCTTTCATGTGAGGGCAGAAAAGGCAAAGCAGATGCAACCTTCCCTCAGTCCCCTGACAATTCAAGGCTTTTGGTAGCGGAAGACTACAAAAAGTGGGACTGGATGTGTTTTGTGAGACGCACACTAACCAGAACACCTTACACAATCACACAGTTACTGTAGGGTAAGTAGCCATTCTTTCTTCTTCAAGTATATGTCAGTGTGGAAACCATTCTTGGTAACTGGAAAGCAGTATCCCCTCAAGACAATGGGAGGAGGCATTTTAATGGCATCAGTTGAACAATGTTGCTTTCTGGAACTTGATATTTAAGACATAGTGTTTGACAAAGGCCACTGGGGTATGTCTATACTACCCACCGAATCAGCAGGCAGTGATCGATCCAGCGGGGGGTCGATTTATCACATCTAGTCTAGATGTAATAAATCGACCCCCCGAGCGCTCTCCCGTCAACTCCTGTATTCCACCAGGCCAAGAGGCGCAGGCGGAGTCGAAGAGGGAGCGTCAGCAGTCGACTCATCACAGTGAAGATACTGCGGTGAGTAGATCTAAGCACGTTGACTTCAGCAATGTTATTTACATAGCTGAAGTTACCTAACTTAGATCGATCCCTCCCCCCACCCAGTGTAGACCAGGCCTAGGTTACTTCACGCCACCACTGTACAGATTTCTGATACAGAAACATTCCTGACATAGGTGGAGGATGTTGCTTTTGCTCTGGTAGAGTGAGCCTTTATGTTCAGAGGGAGAGGTAGACCAGCCAGCTGGTAATACTGCAAGATGCATTGTGTAATCCATTTTTATGTCCTTTTAAATGAGATTGCTTGCTCTTTAGAATGCCCAGCTATGTCTAAAAGTAGACACGCCAACAGTCTGAAGGATTTAGTCTTTTCAAGGTAAAAAAACAAAGTCTTAAATATACCTACCTTGTGTGTTTAATTTATTTTCTCCCAGTGCCAAATGTGGCTTCAGGAAGGAGACTAGTAGGATCACCGATTAGTTTCTGAAATCACATTAGGAATGAACTTCAAGTGAGGCTTCAGCACTAACTAGCCCATATGGAAAGTCTTACAGGGAGATTCGGCCATAAGTGCTGAAGTGACAGCCACTAGGAAAAACAGTCTTCAGGGTGTCATGATTCATGGAGCATTCTGAGAAATGGTCAAATGGAGGCATCATGAGCCTCAGGAGATCCCAAGCAGTACGTTCTCTTACCAGCATGTAAATATATAACAGCCCTGTGAGAAATTTTGATACTGTAGGGCAAGAAAAGACAGAGCATGAGAGTACAGTAGATGGGAAGCTGAGATTGCTACAAGGTGGACGTTAAATGTGCTAAATGAAAGGCTGGCCTGTTTTAAATGCAATAAGTAGTCCAAGATCTTTGGTATCGAGGCTGGGACTAGGTCCAGACAATGTAGGGTTGTCAATATCAAGACATATGGGGTAGATATTTTCCCACTTTGTATCAGTATTTTGTGGGCCAGCAGTGGAATGACTGTCTGGATGAATCATCAGGCTGTGATGCAATGAGATCAGGTGCAGGCAATCCAGTAGCTGGATCAGAGGCTGGTTGGACACCTGTAATAGATCTGTCAGCCAAGACATCATCAGCCAATATGGAGCTACAAGAATGGTGGTGGCTTCTCTCTCCTGATATTGGAAATTACACTAGGATTTGGTGGGAAGGTGTAAAGCAGGACTCTGCTTCAGGCAGGAGGAAGGGATCCAGCAATGGTCTTGGACTCAAACCTTCTACAGAGCAAATGTTCTGACACTTGGCATTGTTTGCCACCAAAGACAAGTCTGGGAATCCCCCAAAATGGCATTTTATTCCTGTGATGGATCTATGCAAGAACCATTGTGACTGGTCACTGGTTGCCAACTCAGAATTGGATGGCCTTCAGGCAAAGCGGCAAGAAGTGAGTGCCCCTTTTGTAATGTAATGTGTTGTCTGTGAAGAATTGCACTTCAGGTAGTAACACCATACAGGCCAATCTGATAGCTAAGCTCTAGGACACTCATGTGCAGCCTTGTCATTTGGCCAAATGAGCTCCCCAACCTGTCCCTGACACTCCTGTGCTTAGTGTCTTTCTTGAGGAGGAAACTGAAAAGAACGTCCTTTTGTGTGTGTTTGTGGATACTAGCCACCAAGGCAGATCTGCAATGACATACTGTGGGACTAAAACTTTCCTGTCTATCCAATGTCTCTCCACAGAATAGACAGATCTGAGCCAGAGTTGAAGTGGCCACTAATGAAATCTGGCAACCACCGTTATTTATGCAGATGCCAACATGTGGTCTAACACTGCAAGGCATGTCTGTACTGCTATAGTTGGTTCTGATATTAACTGGGATATGAATGCTTGTAATGACTGGAACCTGTCCTCTGGGAGGAATGTTATTTTCTGATCTGGAATGAATCAGGGCTCTTATTAACTCTGTTGTCCGCAATGGGTGACAAATTTTCACAGTTCACTAGGAGGCCTCACCAGGTGAAGAGAGGCAGAGCATATTCTCAGGTTGCTGCTGTCCTCCACTGCAATCTGCCTCTGATCATCCAAGTAAGGGTAGATGTGAACGTCTTGTATTCTCAAGTGGGCCACTACCACCACAAGGCATCTTGTGAAGACCTTTGGCGTTGTGGAGTTTCTGAATGGCTGTACTTTGTATTGGTATTGGCTCTACTGTGAATCTCAAGTACTTCCAGTGGGATAGGTCGGTGGAAGGCTTTAGGAAAGCACGTCTTGCAAGTTGAGAGCCACAAACCAGTCTTTAGCCAGAGGAGACAAAATGATGGAAGCTAGCTTTACCAGCCTGAACCTGAAGCAGTATATATATTTGTTCAGTCTACTCAGGTGAAGAATAAGATGAAGACCTCCTTTCTTCTCCAGAAAAAAAAAAGTACCAGAAGTGGAAGTCTCTTCCCTTGGACTCCCATGGAATGTCTTCTATGGCTCCTAGACAGAGCAAGGCCACTACTTTGTGATTGGCTCTCATAAGACATAAGTGAATGGAATAGCCATGGGCAACCATGTCTAATTTGTCCAAGGCTGCTCCCAAAATTAGCTCCTGATCTGTTTGAAGTGACTCCCAATACTCCCATCAAATCAAGTGTCTGAATGACTTGCTGAGGTGAGTGACAGACAAGGTTCATGATGGGCACCTCCTTGAGTACTGCAATCATTTCTGCAATGTGTACGCTGGCTGTTTGCCCCGACAGTACAGGTGAGCTCACTGTTTCTGTAGGGTTTTTTGGAAGTGGATGTCTCCCCAGGTCTGAGATGACACTCATCGATTGCTTGAGTAAGTGTAGTTTCAGCTGTGTCCCCCTCAACTTGTACTCAGCAAGAAGGTTTTACATACGGAACACAGGGCGATGTGGCTCAGACAGAAAGGTATTGTCTATACCAACTAAGGAAGCAAGTCCATTGCATTTCAGACAGCTTTTAAATCCTGAAGGTTTAGAGTCTGCCATGGGAGCTGGCTTGAGGTGCCTCATCATACTGCAGAGAAGAGTGTATTGGAGTTCCCCCTCCCCCAGGAACATATAAAATAAAGGAGGGTGAAGGGTTTTTCTTCATGAAAATTCTCTAGATGAGTTTGATGCTTGGAGAACAAATAGTGGGATGGACACTCACCAGGTTCCATCTGATTGCCATGGGTGGGTAAGACAGAACCTGAGGGAGGATGACAGCCTAATATCAGCGCACAAGGTGGTACATGGCACGTGTGGCCCCAAATGACACCGCTACTCAAATTAAATCAAATGTCAGGCACATATGCATCACACTGACACAAACTGAAGAACTTCTGTTGCCAAGTTCATCTACATTATCCCTTATAATATCACTGCTTGACTTACCCATTGAGTTACTGTCAATATAAAAACTTATCCTTCCCTTTATGACTGAAGTTACAATGCTTATTCATCTGATAAAGCAATCGCAGGATTGGTCCCTACATCACAAATCATAGCTAGAAATGACAGAGGAAAGAGAATATGGGAAGGATGAGGGTTATAACAGTAAAAGCTTAAAGACCTCCTTTATTAGATGTACATTTTATTACATGTTCCCCCATTTGAACCCCTGGCATTAAATATTTACCTTTCTAGCAATATATATTGTTAAATTCACAATAAGATGAATTTATTAAGTGATTCTAATCAAGGTGTATTTCAGTAAGTATAGGACAGAAGAGCATAGAAGTATAGTTATAAAAACACTAGTAGCAGTGACAATGTTGAGACCTGCTTACACAAAACTGATAATTATTGTAAAAAAGTTATTTATCATTTGGTGAGATAAGCTATTTGAAAGAGGACTATTTTTGTGTATTGTAGAACTCTTAGTATACTAGCAGTTCTAAACAAACACAACGATCTGAATAAAAAAGAATTGCAAGGCGACAAACTAGTTGAAAGAGAAAAAAAATCAGAATTTGAAAGAATGAGAATCAATTTGAAGAAATTTTACAAGTAACAAATGGCAGAAATACAAACATTAACATGCTTTTAGTTAACTATACATCACTCTGCAAGGTGACAAACAGAACTGTTGCCTGTTTTCATGGTGCTTGAGCTAAACTTCATTTAAATTAACTCCTAAATTAAGTTTTGATTTATACTTACAATAAGTGTTAAAAAACATTGTCACTTCACTTACATTAGTGTAGAATTACTACTAAACTAGAGCATGCCTATTCTTGCTCAGAACCTCTCCTTACAAGATACTCTTTCAGTCCACAGAAATGTATACATCTCAGCAAGGAAAAAAAATTTGCACTCTTTCCCCTCCCTGCACTCAAATGTGGCACTTGAAGCTGGGTTGCTATAAAGTGGGAACTTCACAGAGGTCAAGTGTTGGATCTCAAGTGAAAGGAAAGGGTGTTCTTTCTTTCAGCTCTCTTGCTGACTGATCCAGAGAAAAGCATTGTTTTGCATTCTAGTAAGATCCACTTGCTTCCCTATCTTCCCATCGGGAAATAAAATGTTGCAGAGACAGCAGCTGCTCATGGCTGAATGAAGGGCTGCTTTAATATGTCAGGTAAGCTAGACAACAAGCATTCATTCTGACTGAAGAAGCTTAGAGCTGAACAGACAGCTCACAAACAGAAGTGTATGGGCCAAATCTATTCAGGAAACAGTTAAAATCCTAACAGAAAATTTTACATATATTTATTAAAATTTGAATTGCAGCATGTCCACTTATATTAATTAGATTTACCTGCCTCTCTCTCAGGAGGCCAGAAACCCACATCAAAATATGATTAGCAAGAAACAGCTCAAGCAGCAGCAAAGTACTTATATTGACATCTAAACACCTCAAAATCTGAGCATTATACATAATTAGATGGATCTCTGATTCTCTTTATCCATGCCCCTGCCACTTCTCTTATGATATTGCAAGAAAGCCAGAGTGAAGATGCAGATTTTACATTTTGTTCTGAAGGAGCTAAGGCTTGTAGTCATTCTGATTCCACAGCTACTGGGAAAGCTCCTTTCCCCATGTACTGGGACAAAACTTTTTGTTTCACAAAGTAGATACAGTAGCCGAAGAGACAGCAATTTTAGGCTTGATTCTGACCAATAGGGAAAACTCAGTAGCAAATCTGAAGGTGTGAGGCAATTTGGGTGAAAGTGATCATGAAATGATGATTTCATGATTCTAAGGAAAAGAAGGAGTGAGAGCAGCAGAATAAGGACAATGGACTTCAAAAAAAAGTAGACTTTAACAAACTCAGAGAACTAGTAGGTAAGTTCCCATAGGAAAAAACCCTAAGGGGAAAAGGAGTTAAGGAGAGGGGGCAGTTTCTCAGGGAGGCAATATTAAAAGGCACAAATGCAAACTATCCTTATACAAAGAAAATACAGGAAGAATAGTAAGGTTCAGTATAGTTCCATCAGGAGCACTTTAATGACCTGAAAATCAAAAAAGAATCCTACAAAAAGTGGTAACATGGACAAATTGCTATGGAGGAGTACAAAAGAACAGCACAAGTATGTAGGGACAAAATCAGAAACACTAAGGCACAAAATGAGTTACACCTGGCAAAAGAACATAAAAGGCAAGAAGAAACATTTCTTCAAATACATTAGGAGCAAGAAAGAGACGAAGGCAAGTGTAGGATCTCTACTTAGTGGGGAAGGAGAGCTAAAACTGATGACATCAAGAAGGCTGATGTATTGAAGGCCTATTTTATTTCAGTATTCACTGAAAAGGCTAATGATGACCAAATACTCAATAAAATTAATATTAATAACAAAGAGGAAGGAACACAAGCCAAAATATGTAAAGAACTGGTTAAAGAACATTTAGATAAATTAGATGTATTCAAGTAGGCAGAGTCTGATTCAGTTTATCCTAGAGTACTGAAGGAACTAGCTGAATCAACCTCAGAACCGTTAACAATTATCTTCAAGATCTTATGAAGGATGGGTGAGGTTCCAGAGGACTGGAGGAGAGCCAATCTAATATCTACCTTTTAAACTTCAATACCTAGAAAGAACTGGAACAAAATTAAAAAATTATAAGCACCGAGAGAATAATACAGTTACAAGGAATAGCTAGCGTGGATTTGTTAAGAACAAATAATGTCAAACTAGCCTAATTTCCTTCTTTGACAGGGTGACTGGCCTAGTCAATAAGGGGAAGCAGTGGACGTGATTTTAGTAAAGCTTTTGACAAAGTCCCACATGACATTCTCATAAGCAAACTAGGAAAATATCACAGTGATGAAATTACTATAAGGTGTGTGCGTAACTGGCTGAAAGACCATATATCAAGGATTCACTGGCAAACTGGGAGGGTGCATTTACTGGGGTCCTGCAGGGATCTGTCCTGGATCCAGTACTATCAACGTTTTCATTAATGACTTGGATGCTGGAGTGAAGAACTTGCATATGAAATCTGCAGATGTCACCACCTCAGAGAGGTTGCAAGCACTTTGAAGGCCACAATTAGAATTCAAAACAACTTTGACAAAATCGGAGAATTGATCTGAATTCAACAAGAAAAATTCTATGAAGACAAATGCAAAGTACTTCACTTACGAATACGAAAATGGAGAATGGCTAAGTGGTAATGCTGTTGAAAAGGATCTGGGAGTTACAGTGGATCAAAAATTAAATATGAGCCAATGAGGGTGATGCAGTTGCAAAAAAGGCTAATATTCTGGGGTGTATTAACAGGAGTATGTAAGTAATGAGAAATAACACTCTGCTCTACTTGACATTGGTGAGGCCTCTGCCAGAGAATTGTGTCCAATTATGGGTGCCATACTTTAAAAACAGATGTGAACAAACTGAAGAGTTCAGAAGAGAGCAACAAAAATGACAACAGGTTTAGCAACTGATCTATGAAGAAAAGTTAAAAAAAAATGGGCATGTTTACTTCTGAGGAAAAGAAAACGAAGAAGGGATCTGATAATTTTCAAATATGTTAAGGGCTGCTATAAAGAACTGTAATAATCTGTTTTCCATGTCCAGTGGAGATACGACAGACAAGATGTAATAGGCTTTATCTGCAGCAAAGGAGATTTAGGTTAGGTATTAGGAAAAACCTCCTAATTATAATGGTAGTCAAGTTCAAAAAGAGGTTGTGAAATCTCCATCATTGGAGGATTTTAAGAACAGATTGGACAAAAATCTGTCAGAGATGGTCTAGGTTTACTTGGTCCTGCCTCAGTGCAGGAGGCTGGATTTGATGACTACTCAAGGTCTCTTCCAGTTCAACATTTCACCGATTCACTCAAGTGATTGCAAGTGCCATTGTTCCAGAATAATATAGCTGTTATGGGAGGTCACCTTCAAATAAAGTGACGAGAAATTGTAGGTATCTTGGGCCAAATCCATTAAAGGCTTTGGAGATCATGACCAAAGCTTTAACTTCCATTCACATTCAAATATCACCCACAATACTTCATCAGGAAGCCAACCTGACAGTTCCTCAAACCAACACACACTGGGTTCTGGGTTTTAATAAAGGCTTTGTGTTCAGAAAGCAATACACTGTCTAAAATAGTTCAGCAGGGTGTGATTCAGCATCCATTATGGAAAAGCAGAATCTCTTAGCTTCTGTCAAAGCAGAGACTTATAAGACTTGCTTGTGCTAAGGTCTGTATCTGCTAATGTTTTTTTGTCACTGGTATTTCAAATCTTCTTTCAGGCTTTTCATGTTCCAGTTCACCTAAAAACTGCAGAATCTGCAAAGACAGCAGGCAGACAAGGATGTCTTGGTGTCGTCAGATGATTGATTGCATCAGTCAGTGAGGGGTCAATGTCTCACAAGGTCTCCTTCTGCTTGGCCTCATGGTTAAGTATAGTTTTAAGGATATTTTAGTAAATCATGCAGAGGCCACAGCTTCAAAATCAGGTATCTTTGCCAAACCAGTTGAGATTGAGTGCATTCTCTGCTTGCTAGATCAAGGAATGGTGTTGGAACCCAGTTCCAAAGCAACCTACAGTTTTGCTTTCACAGCTGGATGCTAGAAGTCACAGTGGCAAGTTAAGTGAGATGTGTGTGTGGAAAAGAGTGGTAAATAAGGTTAAAACCAGAACCCACTTCCACGCTCTTGAAAACTTCTAAAGACATATTATCAAGCCATCACTAAACGGCCAGTTCCTGTACTTTATCTGTTTTACCTTTCATCTTACTGCTCCTTAATAGAAACCATCTCCCACAGACCCAGCTTTCTTATTGTGGGTATTACATTCAATGACAGCATTGTGCAGTATTTGAGACACCACAATGCATAACCATAGACTACAAAACAAGGTGATGTATTCTTTTGTATAAAAGAAGTTTTAACAATTAGTGAGAGGGGAGCTGGAAGCAAACTTTATATTTAGGTTGCCTAGCCTTTCCATTATAAAGGGTTATTATGACCTTTATTAATAGTTTCAAATGCCTTCACTTTTTACAGCAGGTCTTTGCAATTAAACAAGGAGGTTGCTTATTTTACCATCAAGAGAGAGCATAAGTATGTGTATCTCATTATGCTAAAAACCCTTGTGGGGGTGATCTGATGAGCAACCAGGTTATCCTGGTAGTGTGCAGTATAGCGATAATGCCTGCCACCATTACTAATTTAGAGAAACTATCTGCCATTAGTTCTATGTTCCTCTACTAAAGAGGCTCCCATTGGCAGTAGCATGCAGAGCAGGGCAAGCATCTAGCTTCTAAGGCAAAGGAAGGATTCTTCAGAAAGGGACTCAAGCACATAGCTGCCAAATTCTGTGCAGCTCCGTGCATGACATTTCAACAGTACTAAAGAAATATCCACTGATTTCCCCTTCAGGGACCACCTGAATACCAAGAGGCATGGAAAAGTCAGGAACTTATTTCTCTGGCCTCTCATTGGGGAAACAAGGAACAGTTAGAACGAGAGTACTGGACTAAGGCATCGGACTGGGGATGTTGAGCGTGTGTAGTAGCCTCCCTGTTGCGGGGTAGGTACACCCTGTCACAGGTGCCGGGTCATGTACGGTGAAAAGAAGGAACAATTTCTTAGGCCTGGTCTACACTCACATCTCTGAGCACTATAGCTACCCTGATCTAATCCCTAGTGTAAACGCAGCTACGTTGATAGAAGAACACTTCCATTAACCTAGTTACCATTGCCTGGGCAGGTGGAGGTCCTACAGCAAAGAAAAAATCCCTTCCATCACTCAGGAAGTGTCTACAGCACCAATAGTGTGACCACAGCCTTAGAAAGAAAGAAAAAAAAAAAGCAGCATGCTTCCTTCTTTGCATCTAACCAGCTCTGCTGGCCAGTGAGGGCTAGAAGGGCCCGTTTCCTCAGTTTCCAGAAGAAAGTGATACAGGAAAGCCCACGAGGATATAGCCTATAACCATGACTGGTAGCTGCTTTGGGTGCAGAAGGAAAGAGTTCTTACAAAGCCTTCCTATCTCAGGGACCAATCACAATTTGGCTCATCTTTCATTGATCATCTGGGATACGAATAATAGATTGTAAGAATTTTCTTGGTTTACTTTTAATAAGCCAAAGTCTGTAAATCATTTTAATAGAAGCACTGTGATAAGCGCTATTAGAATAATAAAAAGGTATTTTTCTCAGTTCATCTGCTCATATATAGATGTTAGTAGTAGATTTTCCTTAAAAGGAAGTCTCAAGGATCCACAAAATTTAATGCTGTCTGATTTTGGTACAGGAATAAAAAACTACTGTATCAAGTCAGTATATGAATAAATTCCATATGAAAACATTTAAAGTACATTAGATTTTTGGTCAAGATGAAAGACTGAAAAAAATTCAAGCAATCTATTCTAATTGGGTTCCCATGGTAACTGTACAATTGGGTTTTTCAATATAACATCCCAAAGGCCCAATGCACACTTGTAAAATATACTTCAAACAGCCTGAATTGTTTTTACATTACAGCACTCCCAGGAAGATCAATTACTACACATCCCCACCCTAACTATTAGTGGCAGGAGATGTTAACACTATTGGCCATATTAACATAAAAGTCATGTAAGAAACCACCACATATCACAATAATTATATAAAACTAATCACACACTTCAGATTCATCAAACATGTTCTAAGTAATAAACCAATACTAGTCTTGTCACAGGATCATGTTTACCGAATGTAAGAAATCAACCCCAAATATATGCCAAACCATTTTGCTTCCTATATTGATTTCAAGGATAAACAGAATCAATCATTAATAATTACATTATAAGATGACCTGCAGGGTTAATCATATTCTTAGAGACTCTCACTCTGGAATTATCAACAAGCATAGCTGCACTAAAAAAAAAGGTAGCTGAAAAGAATTCAAATCCACATTTTAAATATTAATAGCACACACAACATAAAACAAAGTGTATTCACTAACATGGGACTCAGTTTTATTTGCACTAATTATAGCAGCAATCTCTTGCTACTCTATTTAAGACTGAGTGTTTCTATTATAAAGTCTTATTTTCAGAGATTGATAACTCAGCCCTGTTGGTTCCAGGATGAAATTTTTATGCAACTGTTCTACTCAAGAACATATTTCAGTTACAGCCTCACAGTGTAAATAGACATCACTAGTTTAAGTTTCACCAAGTAGTTTGAGTTTTCATTTTGGAGGTACTGTGCTCCCATCTCTGCCACCTTCAACTGGAGTTGTGGATGCTCAGCCCTTCTGAAAAGATCAGGCCCGAAGTGGTAACACTTTTCTTTAATGAGGAAGATCCACACATTCTTGGAAAGTGTTTTTGGAAGAAGATATAAGCTTCTTAACTCTGAGTGCAAGCTCATCTGCTCCTACTGAAGAGCCCGCCAGTCACCTAGTCTTCCAGAGCTAAAACGGAGATGTAGACATTTCCACTCCAAGACACAGGACTCAACATCAACCTCTTTTCTTTCTGCAATTTTAACATGTAATCAAACTGGTCCACAGTATTTTTTCACGTTCTTGAATCAACATGACCAGAATTCCTCAGGTATCAGAGTCTGTGGACCTGTCTGAAAGAAAATTCACAATTGTCTACACATATTGTACAAAGATGATCAGAGTACTGTAACAGCTCTTCTGAAGCTAGCGTGATCCAAGTTAAGACTTCTCAAGTACTTTCAATACGAAGGCACTTCGTAATAGAAAGATTGTGGAAACTATCATGAGTGGAATGGTGAAGAGACCCAAAGACCAAATCCCCAGCTCACTGATGGCAAATTAACAAATGTATACAATTTGTGTAGCTTATTTACAGTATTAGATGCTGTACATTCGGCCATGTAACTTCAGTCAAGTTTAAAAAGAAATTAAAAGTAAATAAAGTTGCTTAATAATAAATTGAGTGTACTTTAAAATTAAAAAAATAAACATTTTTATCTATACCAGGCAAATCCAAATTGCTTTATTTACATAAAGTAATTCCACTCATGTGAGTAAAGCAAGCAGGATTTAGCCTGTTGTGTGCAACCACATATGTCTAGAATCTGCATTCAAGCTGATGGCTACAGGATACACACACACATCAAGTGTCCTTCTTATAAAAATGGCCAGTGTAGAGGAGCTCACTCAATAGCAAGGAAACAGTACATAACACTAGAGTCCTGCAGTGGGATTGGGGTCCTGCAGGACCCACTGCTATAATAGCAGGAGCGAGTAAAATGTACTTTGTTGTGGGTTGAATTGGGTGGGCAAAATAAAAAAAAAAGACTACAATATTCAGCAGGAAAACACTAAATCTCTCATCAGTTTATCATAAATAGAATTTCAGTGATATAAAGCAAGGGTTTTTTTTTTTAAATAAAGGTTTTAATACTTAAATTTAAGCGAGGAATAGAAAGTTTTAAGTCAATTACAACACGAGTTAAAGTATTCTTTTACATAGTTTAAGCAAGACTTATTTTATTCTTTTAGTGGTAAAAATGCATCTGAATTCCATTTATGTATACGACAGTAACCCTTTTTTGGTTTTGGTTTTAGTAGCATGGGGGAATCTCTCTCTCTCTTGCAGGATCTTAAGGTTTTTGTGGGTGGAAGCAGGATAAAAAAATGCAAGAAACAAGGTAGGCCTGGGTACTGCAGAGCAGGATTAAAAAAAAAAAAAACAACAGTCCTGTGCTGGGCTCTACATAATACCACTAATAACAACAGAAAAGGTACATTTCATTTCAATGTGCTAACTACTGAAAATAATTATTTCATTGCTTGCATTTTACTGATTGATCCAGGGCACAGACAATTTAAATATAATTATAATAGCAATTGATTACTCAGCACCATCATTTACAAGGCAGCATTAGTATATGTTATTTACTCACAAGAGCTGGCTGAAGAGAACAGAGTTTGCATAGGCAGTGTGTACTTAGCATGATTTAGAAGCCAGCAAAACAAATCTTAGTTATTAATTCCTTAGTCAAACTGGGCTGTATCTTGCTAATGCATGCTATTTTAATAAAAATCTTTAATTCCTTTATGTGATCGGACCTTAATGCACTAAAAACTGGCTTTTGAATACTGCAATTTAGCTTCCAGTATTTCAGCCGGAAAGTGACAAAAATCAAAACCATTAAACCAATGAGCTGCCTTAGCCAAAAATTCAGCTGAATTCAGGTTATTTAAGTTCTGGAATAGGCTTCCAAGGGCAGTTGTGGAACCGCCATCATTAGAGGCTCTTAAGAACTAAATGGACAAACACCTGAGAGGGAGGGTCTAGGTTTACTTGCTCATGCCTCAGTACAGGACCCTTCTTAATGTCCCTTCCAGCCCTATGTTTTTATGATTAAACTATACATTTAAACAGAAAAGTACGAGTAAAAGCTAGAACATAACATGACCCTAATCCTGCAGCCAGATACATGTAGCTAGACTCCTATATCAATACAAAATTCTAATGACATCACAATCTCCACATAGGCTTAGAGATCAGTGCATGCCAAGGCAATTGCTTAGTGTATGCATGTATGTACAATATAACCATGTCAATGCTAAATGTTCTTGGAACCTCAATTTCACATTCTCTGACTTTGTGATACTAACCATACAGCTTGAATATTGTGTTAATTTAAGATTTTTGTTGTGCATTTAAGCCGGGACTTTCAAGGGACCCAAGAGAGCTAAGCACCAAGATAAGAGAGAAGAGAAAAATCAATGGGATTTGGGTGCCTAAATCCCTGAAACTCTTTAAAACTTAAGTTTCCTTGAGAGCTTTTGTTTGTTTTTGTTTTCTTTTTAAGTGGAAAAAATAGAACTGGGGCTAATATACATTTCTGGCTTCCAGGTTACATGGACTTAGCTTTACAAATAGGACTTGCCTTCACAAATAGGACTTGTTGGTTCAAAGACTCTGCAAGTCTGCACTTCGTTATATAGAATGTGTGTGTACACTTAAACCTAAAAAAGTGTACCTTAGAGATTAAAGAACAGCATTCCATGTTCAACACTGAGCATATTTGTTTCAAACAGCCATATCTTTGTTAAATTAAAATCAATTTTTTTTTTTATCGAGTCAGACTTCAAGGCCAGAAAGGACCATTATGATCATCTAGTCTGACCTCCTACATATTGCAGGCCACAGACCTTTGCCCACCCACTCCTGCAATAGACCCCTAACCTCTAGCTGAGTTACTAAAGTCGTCAAATTGTGATTGAAACACTTCCAGTTACAGAGAATCCACCATTTACACTACAAGTGACCCATACTCCATGCTGCAGAGGAAGGTGAAAAAGCCCCAGGGTCTTTGCTAATCTGTTTTTGGGGAAAACTCCAAATATCAATTAGACTCTGAGCACATGGGCAAGACCCACCAGCCAGACACCCAGGGAAGAATTCTCTGTAGTAACTCAGAGCCCTCCACATCTAGTGTCGCAACACCGGCTATTGGCGATATCTGCTGCTAGCAGTGGCAGATCAGCTACATGCCATTGTAGGCAGTCTCGTCATACCATCCCCTCCATAAACTTATCAAGATCAGTACTGAAACCAATTGGGTTTTTTGTCCCCCATATTCTTCCAGTACTTCACTTCTCTGATGGTTAGAACCTTTGCCTAATTTCAAGCCTAAACTTATTGATGGCCAGTTGATATCCATTTATTCTTGTGTTCACACTGGTGCTTAACTTAAATAACTCCTCTCTGGGTATTTATCCCTCTGATGTATTTATAAAGACCAAACATTTCTTCCCTCAGCCTTCTTTTGGTTAGGCTAAACAAGCCAAGATCTCTCAGACCAAGGAAAAAGCACTAGCCCTCAGTAAGCCACCCCCACCACGACACACATTTTCTCTTCTTTTCCATAACTCATTAAGCATGATGTCTGCATATGTTTAACTGTACAATGCTAAACAATTCCAGATTTAAACAGAGAATAGGTATAGAAAATTGCATCGTAAAAGGCTAAACTAACTATGGTGTGTAGGGCAGCACTCCCCAACCTTTTTTGTCTGGCGGATGCCAGACAACGAACCACAGAGGACTGTGGCAGCGAACGAGTATCCGCCGAAATTTCACTGACAAACAGCAACGTCAATAGGCGTCGCCACCAAAATGCCGCCAACAAGTAGCGTCATCCAGAGGTGTCACCGCCGAAATACCACTGAAAATCGGTGGCATTTTGGTGGCGATGCCTCTGGATGACACAGCTTGTTGGCGGCATTTCAGCAGATGCTCATCCTCCGACCAGTACGCAGGCGAACTTAGATGCCCCGGCAGGCACCATGGTGCCCACAGGCACTGCGTTGGGGACCCCTGGTCTAGGGTATTAAAGCACAAATATTTGGCATATGCTCTTGTTAGCCACCAAAATACACCACTGTCAGTTCTTATGCTGCATTCTGGTATGAAATAGATAATAAGCAGTGAAAGTTGACCTGAAAAGGATTACGGATTAGTACCAAAATGATGGTGCATTTTGTTTTTTTTAAAAAACTTCTCTCCGCATCCTCCACCCCCCAATTACTTACCATCCATGATTACTCAAAGCCTTAAAAACAGGGCTTTGGAGCAAAGCCCGGAGCTGGAGCGCAGAGCAGCTCCAGAGCAGTAGAGCTGCAGGTTTTTGCCTGGAGCTGGAGCAGAGCCGGAGCACAACTCCAAAGCCCTGCTTAAAAATGTATACTTTCTAGTTATGGTCATACTTGAGTTCTTTTTTAGAGTATACTTTTCGGCAATCTGGAGCAGATCATCGCACAAGTAATATATTTTTTGCAAGAAACTACTGGAGGAACAATATTTTGGGAAAATATGTCAGTGCATATTAATGCTATCTTCGTAAGATATAACTCAGTTTCCTGTACTTGCACATCTGTATGACTTGACTCCTGCAAAATCATGGCCTACTCTGGGGCAATAAACGTGGTGATCAATTTAATTCTCTGCTGTAAAATTACAAGATTAAGGCAACATTTTTGGTGTTCATGTTTTTAGGTGCAAGTTTGTTTTATTAGACTTTCACAAAGCTGAAATATGTTTCTGTACAGCTATGCCAGTTTCCTTGTGGATGGTGTACTGGTGTTCTACAAGGCTGCACTATCTCCATTAGCAATCTGATGCATCAGCAGGAAAGAGTTTCCAGACCTGGAAGACTGAATTTATGATGCCAGGACAGGTCAGGTTTCTTTTCTTGACATGACTTCAGTGAAAAATTTCTAGAGAGAGTTAAAAAGTTTGCAAGAGTAACAAGGAAATGTAGCTGTGTCCTGTCACTTCCTTACAGATTTCAACAATTCAAAAATTAGAACTGTTGTCCTACATTTTCCCATTAGTTACATTCTCTTCACCAACCCAGATATCTTATGAACACTCAGCGAACTAGAGAATTGCACAATCTGTCAATAAAGTAAGCGTATTTTGAACTATTGTCCATATGACTCAATTTGTCAGTAAAAACTGCCACCAGCGCTGTGCTTGCAGAAAAATGTCCATAAATGCATTATTGCGACTGGCAGATCGATGTCTATAATAAAAACAAATAGATTTAACAAGTGCTTGCTTTTACGACTTATGCTATTGGTAGAATGTGCATTCAGTTTCACCCTTCGACTTCTGGGAATGGGCAATGAAGGCTGTGTTGGATACTTGCTGACTACACTAGTGTTACAAACAGGAAATATTTCTAACACAGGAAATCTTTTAAAGTATTAGGCTGAATATATCTAGGATTTAGCTCATTATTCTAAACATTTTTTCCTAAAACCTGCATATTTAACAACTAAAATAATGAAAAGAATTATGCAGAAAACAAACTTATTTTTAAAACAATTGATCCCAGGCAGAGTGGCTTACTACTTTTAAGTCTGGTGCAGAAAGACTGTATTTTTGCTCCCTAGAGGCCATGATTTAGCTACTATGCCACTAATCGAGAACAACCATGACTGTTTATACAGAGTTTCAACATTCAATGTGTGGGCAAGAGTGTCACCTTTTATATCAGCAGCCTCTGGAGTAGCATATTGCTTAGCTGGAGCATGACTGGGTATAGTGGCTGTCACAGATTGGTTTAACTTTTAAGGATTAAAAGTGTTTTAGCTCTACCACATTCTTAACTGTGCACTTAAGTAAAAGACAACATTAACAAAAAACTACCAGCTATTTCCTAAACCTGTTGTTCTTTTTGCTGTATATACCTTTCCAGACTATTAGGTTTCTCCTCCTTGCAACTGAAGTTAATTTATCCTGTCACCTAAATCTACACTTTAAAAAACACTGTTAAATCCCAGCTTGCTTTGGAACAGTCTTTCCACATTATGCAGTTTTCCCAAAATGAACTGCCCACCTCCCTGATTTTGCCTTTTAAGTAAACCCCGAGAGCCTTTCCAAAGGGCACAAGCTTCTCCTTCAGGCTACTCTCTCTTTAGTGATGCCATGAATTGATCCTCTATATATGTTAAGCGTTAAACAGTGGTGACAAGTTAATTATAGATTTATCAGGAGATAAAGTAGTCATGGTAACACAAGTTTCCTATGGATCTTTCCTATGGATCTACTATAGTTTCCTATGGATCTTTCAAGTAGTTGCTGAATAAATGGCGTAATTAACTTGTCATGGATCGGAATGCAGATAGAAGCTGCCAAACCCATCCTTACAAGCCCCTAAATACACCTATTTGGCTACACTGATGACAAAATCTTTGAGTAAAAGTTGCTTCTATCCTACCAAATACAAGCAAGATTGTAGGAAAGTTTTAGTGTTTAGGGTATTCCTACTTATAAATCTAATCAAGTCTATGAGCAAAACTATATTGTTTTATTTTTACTAAATGTTGATAAACCGATATTGTATGGATATAGAAGGCACTCAAAAAACACTGTTGAGAAAAAAACAAAATACTGTACATAGCAACTTCAGAATTTTTAGAGTGAGTAGCCTGTATTTCTAGGAACGTAGGAGAATATCCTATGGTATTAAAGAAATCATTTTCTTTCCAACTCTAAGGACTATTTCAACTTGATAGACATGATGGCACTTAAACAGGCTTTCAAAGGAAACCACTGAAAAGGCACTGCTCTAGCTAGCCAAATTTAAGAATTTTATGCAAAGAATAAAAAGCCCTCTACATTTTCTGGAAGAGAAAAATCAATTACCAAACTAGTAATTATGGTTTGAAACAAGATATTCAAAAAGTGTGAACACTGGGCAGTGAACCAAAGCCAAACTGCCCCATTCACCTCTGTGGTGGAATTAATAAAAACCCTGTAGATCTCAGCCTGTAGGGCAGGAGGCAGGGCTGGATGTAAAGAACATGACACCTCTGTGAACATCTTTCACCCTTCTCTCCAGAGATCCTGCAGAAGCACTGCCAGAGTAAGGGATTCATACACAAGGAGAACATGCTCACCATAACTGAATTTGGTGGGACAGCTGAAAGAATACGAGTGATTGCTCTTTTAATGGACCCATTACCCTTGGGTTACCAGGGGGGAGAAAATAGACTGTATTTGAGCTAAGCCAAGGGAGAACTAAAGTGCCCAGTTCAGGTGGAGACACAGAATCACCTGGTGCATAAGGGAAGAGGACAAGGGGTATTTATACCTTGTCTCCTCCAGACAGAACTCTGTCTCATCACAAACAGCATCCTTCCGCATGCCACATATCCACAGGATCAGAATAAGGACTGTGTCTTTTATGATCTGCTGTGAGTATTGCACTAGTTGCCTTTTTCCTTTTGACACTGAGAAGAAAGTTTTCCTTCATCACCAGATTGGCAGAGGCAGGATGGGTGGGATTTTTTTTTGGGCCTTCCCCATGGTAGCTCAGAGACTCATTAGGGTAGGTCAGGATGTTAGGTCAAGATGCCACAACTTAGTAAGTAGCAAGTGTGCAGTGCAGATATCACTCCATAAAGGTTTGATTCCCTGCTAAACCAGGTTGGAAGTGGATTTAAGGGAAGACATTCTCTAAGAAAGCAGGGGAACTGGCTCCTAATATTTGTACACCAGGAAGAGAAAGCTTCCTTTTTTTCCATCCCTGCCCTTTAAAAAGGGGAGGACAGCAGTATCCCAGCAACGGGCCAGGACTAGTTTGGAAAGAGTGAATAGGTGATAATGAATAAAGAAAGAATAATTACATGAACTGTACAATTTACTGTTTGTTATACTCAGATGTAGGAAGTTAAACACTGTGACTTAATTATACCACACACATTTCATCCTGTCTTTCTTCCTGAATGGACCAGACAAGGACTGGATTGGTAGGACAGGAGCATCGGCTTATTAAATCTCCATGAAAATTCCACATGACGCTCACTTCTGACTCAGCTGAGGAATCCATCTCCGCAGACAGGGAGGAATTTTTCTGTGAGCAGGCACCAACAGTAGATTCCATACTATGGGTCCACTGAAGCTACATTTGCTATGCAATCAAGGGAAGACTAAAGGCCATATACACAGTTCAGCAGCATATCATTTCTATATAGTTACCTTGGTCTCCAATGGACTGCCAACATTCAAAGGGTTCTCGGTCGAAAACTTTCACACTTCCACAAAAGGGTTAACCCTAGTCCCCCCAAACAGAATATTCTACAAGCAATCCCATGGAATTTCTAATCTGGCATATGTTTCCCTCACGCTACTGCATTGCGACAATTTGGACTCAAGAATTAATCAACTCTGCCACTAAGGGACCTTGAGCAAGTCACTTATTCACACTGTATCTTTATTTCACTACTTGAAAAAAATATGAAGATAGTCACCCATGATACAGAGCGAGTGAGGATTAATACTTATAAATTGCTTTGAAGATTTGAAATACTACAGAAGTGCAGCATTCTATCATTTAATAAGGTGAAAGCAGAAACCAAAATAAAAAAATGAATTAAAAAATGAAGAAGATGCAGAAATTAAAAATTACACTATGGCTTGCTTGGGAATGATGAAGTAGCAAACAATCAGGATCTTTATATTTACTATCAATATTTGTACTGTCTGTATTACACACAGACAGGGCCGGCTCCAGGCCCCAGTGCGCCAAGCGCGATTGGGGCGGCATACCGCAGGGAGCACTCTGCCGGTCGCCGGGAGGGCAGCAGACGGCTCCGGTGGACCTCCCGCAGGCGTGCCTGCGGATGCTTCGCTGGAACCGCGGGACCAGCAGACCCTCCGCAGGCACGCCTGCAGGAGATCCACCGGAGCCGCGGGACCAGCGAGCGGCAGAGCGCCACCCGTGGCGTGCCGCCGTGCTTGGGGCGGTGAAATGGCTGGAGCCGGCCCTGGACACAGAGCAATAAACAAATACTCCTTATTAACCTTTATTTTGCCTTCTCCTTATGTGAAAAAAAGGTGACAAATTTGGCACCATATTATCAAATATTTTCTACACAGGAAACAATTATCCTCAGCCCAGATTGAGCAGATGAGAAGTTCTGGAACATAGTTCATTCTGTCTGCAATATTACTTGCTTCCCTTTTTTTCCATCATAGGGAAATTTTGTATGACAGAAGTAGATACAGGGCATTTAAAGGGTTTAGTTTTGTTGTTATAGGACAGGCCTTAAGGAGTCACCTATTTGCTTGACATAACAAGAGATCTCGTATTTCCATTTTATCTCAGATCCAAGATGAAGAAAATACTAGAAGGCAAACAGATCTCCCAATTCACTGTAGCCTGAGGGAAGGGAGGACAGGGGGACCTGCAACAAAACAAGAATGAGGAGAAAAACTGAAATATTTAGCAAAAAGAAGGAGGAGTGCTTCTGGCACCTTAGAGACTAACACATTTATTTGTGCATAAGCTTTCATAGGCTAAAACCACTGGATGCGTGCAGTGGAAAATACAGTAGGAAGATATAAATACACAGAGAACATGAAAAAATGGGTGTTGCCATACCAACTCTAACGAGACTAATCAATTAAGATGGGCTATTATCAGCAGGAAAAAAAAACTTTTGTAATAATAATCAGGATAGCCCATTTCAAACAGTGGACAAGAAGGTGTTAGTAACAGTAGGGGGAAAATTAGCATGGGGAAATAGTTTTTACTCTGTGTAATGATCCATCCACTCCCAGTCTTTATTCAAGCCTAATTTAATGGTGTTCAATTTGCAAATTAATTCCGGTTCTGCAATTTCTCATTGGAGTCTGTTTTTGAAGTTTTTTCTGTTGGACAATTACGACTTTTAGGTCTGCAGTTGAGTGACCAGAGAGGTTGAAGTGTTCTCCAACTAGTTTTTGAATGTTATAATTCTTGATGTCTGATATGTCCATTTATTCTTTTGCGTAGAGACTGTCCGGTTTCCCCATGCTAATTTTCCCCCTACTGTTACTCACACCTTCTTATCAACTGTTTGAGATGGGCCATCCTGATTACCACTACAAAAGTTTTTTTCCTCCTGCTGATAATAGCCCATCTTAATTGATTAGTCTCATTACAGTTGGTATGGCAATACCCATTTTTTCATGTCCTCTGTATATATATATCTTCCTACTGTATTTTCCACTGCATGCATCTGATGAAGTGGGTTTTAGCCCACGAAAGCTTATGTCCGAATAAATGTGTTAGTCTCTAAGGTGCCACAAGTACTCCTCATTCTTTTTGCTGATACAGACTAACACAACTACCACTCTGAAACATGAAATATTTAGGATTACTCTGTTCCAACCTGCAAATTCCAGATGCAGAGACCTCCTGATACCACTAGTTTGTGAGTGCTTGCATCCTTCCACTGTGGAAAATACTCAGAGTCTGGACCCACCTCCACAGTGCTCATGAAACCAAGAATCCCATTACTAGGATTTTTTTTCTAGATGTCTCCTTCATGTATTGTAGGATTGTACAGTGTATATTTCAGTGAGATATTTAAAGTGAGGTTTTATTTTTGAAAAGGGTTCACAAAAATTGGCACCTTCTTACTCATTAAGTCTGCTTTCTGGGTGCATTAGTCATATCTCATTATTCAGTGATGAGAATGCAGATTTTTAAAGCCACGTTTTACAAGCTGGCCCTGAAGAATCAACACTGCTCTGGGAAAGCCTAACTTTATTTTTTCCAGCCTCACATAGCCACAGAATTGTTAACTAAGTTCTGCTTTTAGTGCCATCCACGCCAACCCATGTTGTCTTCAAATTATGCCCTAAATTCCCGGAGAAGCAGTATGTTGCAAAGGTGCAGCCAAGGACATAATTTGAGATTAGTGGGATTCTACAGGTGTAAAAGAGATTAGTATTTGGCCAACAGAATCTTTACTACTGTGATCTTGAATTTGCAAGCCTGACAGCTAAGAAAAGCTCTCTTTTTATTTGTAAACTGAACAAATCGAATCTGGAAATCACTGAGACGCACGCAATACGTGTGGGCCCCCACGATGCCTTTTTCAAAGAGTCACTTTGGGAGAAGCAGCACACTTTCAGTTTCATCTCGTTCTCTTGAAAATTTCCTATTCAGAATGTCCCAGCTGGATACCACCCTACACTAGAGAAATGCACAGCATGTCACAAAACCCTAGCAAAGCTTTAAAAACACCCAAAGAGAGGGAAGGGGAAGAAAACAAACACTTCAAGCACTTTCCCAGGCTGTTCAAAGGGGAACTGCAGGCACAGCAACAAAAAAAGTTTGAAGAGGGGACTCAAACCTGCTCTCCCTCGCCACTTCTGTTTTGTTTTGTTGTTTTTTAACTACACTGAGGGTTTCAATGACTAACAAATTAATATGCTGCCCAGCTCCCTTGCACGAATAATCCTAAACGAGCAGGCCCAGTTATCCCGCATGTGTCAACCCAACCCCCACTCCTAAATACGGCCGCAGCAAAGGGAGGAGCCCGGGGAGGCGCTTGTATTTCCAAGCCACTACGGCCTCCGGAGCTTCAACACGAACCCCCTGACCTGGAGCAGGAGGAGAGCGAGCACTGAAAACACCAGCTCAGACTCTACTTTGCCCTCCTCGCCCGCTTTATACCGCCATCGCTGGCTTTGAAGGGACCGCAAGAAAATGCACCAGCACTCACCGCTCTGCAGAGGGGATTTAAAAAAAAAACCACCAAAAGCGCCTATGACATCACCACAAGAACAAACGCGGCAGCCCGCGCACGCAAGTTGGGACAGCGGCGGCTGCTGCTACGAGCCCGCTTAATTTCCTCTTACGCAATTTGCACGCGTTAGTTTTAGTGTCACGTGCCGCAATCCGCCTCCCCGGCGAGCGTGGTGCTGGCACACCCCGAGCCCTGCTGCGCCCCGGCGCACCTGCCTGGAGCGGCCGCGGCGCAGGGCGGTGCCGTAACCTGTAGCTGAGGGGAGAGTTATACGAAGGGGGAAACAGGCCACCGGGGAGGATCAGTGAAGGGCCAGGCTAAGGTGGGAGGTTTCCTGCGAAATTTGTAGGAAAAAGGTGAGAACCGCATAAATTCCGCTGCTTTTTTTTAGGTCCAGTCAACATAAAGAACAAGCATCGTTGCTCTTACTGTATCAAAACAAAACGCAGACCCCTGCTAAAGGAGCTTAGTGTATGAACCCTGAGGGAGGGGGGGATAGATGTGGTACCCAAATCCAGGTGGAGCTTGGCACTCTTTGCTTCCAAACCCCCACATTGTACCGCTAAGCTGGAGAATGAGCATAGCTTCTACTGCACCAAAAAATCTGGCCCCTGATTCGTCCTGGCTTACTTAACAGTGGGAAAATGTACCTGTGGATTCTGGATCCTGCCAATTTTTAGCCCTACTATTCCCAAGTTCTAAACACCATAAAATGTAGTAGCTCCTAGGGCACCCAAAAATGCCAGATTGGTGTGCAATAGGAGCTGAATCCAGACAGCATTTGTATTCCAAACCCCAAAGTTCTACCAGTTAAATCACAAATAGGTCTGTGGTACTATCTGCCCCCTCCCCATCACATTTGAGTGCCTCAATTATTTAATGTATTTATCCTCATAACAGTCCTGTAACATAGGGCCCTGCTGTTATTCCCGTTTTACAGATGGCACAGAGAGCCTAAGTGACTTGCCCAGGGTCATCCAGTACATGAGTGCTGGAGCAGGGAATTAATCCCAGGTGCCACAAGTTCCCAGCCCACACTCTAATCTTTTCTCTCAGAAAAAAGTGCAGCTGTCTCAAATGGACTGCAAACATGCGGACTCCAGTGTATCTTTATATAATAAATAGACCCACAAAAATACAGGTTGGAGATGTAGGCTAAAAAATTATCTGGATTCAGATGCTGGGTATAAGTTCTTGTGACATTATGTCTTGTTCTTGAGTATGGCTATGAGTTCTTGTGACCTATGTGTATTTGGGCATGGACTTTTTGGGTGGATTAAAAGTAATTACACTTGTTCTTTCTTTCGGCAATAGAATTTGGATAATTGCTTCCAAAATTGGTAGTATCCAGCAGGACCCATGAGCTGGATCCAGGTTTATGCACCCCTCATATGTTGAGATATACCCAGGTTTGGATTTTCTTTGCTACAGTAAAAGAAACTAGACCTATGTTCTATTTTAATAGCTTTTGGGATTGATGTCAAAGACTGGTGGGATCCAGACAGATCTAGCTTCTACACTTCTCTGACTTCGTAAAATGGGAAAGATAGGGAGGAAGGGCAGATCAGTGAGTTTATAAATAGGGAGTTTGCAAAGTGAGATATTTAGTGTTTATAAAAGAGGCAATGTGGCATGAGGACGAGGGTTAGGGTTAGTGCATAGGAAGGCAGGCTGTAGGGTGAGAGTTAGCTAAGTTTATAAACAATAGAGAGAAGGCAAGTGAGGGGAGGGTTACTAAAGCTTACAAGAAAGTGGAAGCTCTTATTTTTAATGAAATGCAAAAATATTTTTTGGAGGATAACATTTCAGTATATGAAGCTTAATCCCAAATTTATTGGGCCTAATTTTAAGGGTCTTTACATTCAGCTGAGAGATTCTCAGAGGGTGAAAAGCTGGAGGCTGTCAAACAAGGGACGCATCCACTTAAATGGAGGAGATTTTAAATGACTCCTTGTGGTTTTCTACAAAGTTCTTCTTTGTAAGAGAAATACGTTGTAAATAAAAATGCATTACATTAATTCCAAAAATGGTCTGGTTCTGCAGACTTTCAAGGGTTTGCTTGAGTAAAGACTCCAGCATAAGGACAAAATAGGAGTTCCGTTCAACTGGGATGACCAGATGTCCCGATTTTATATGGACAGTCCCAAAATTCAGGGCTTTTTCTTATTTAGGTGCCTATTACTCCACCACCCCGTCCTGATTTTTCAAACTTGCTGTCTGGTCACCCTGTTTCCAACTGACAGCACTATAATATTGGCCTCGAGGGCTGACTTAAAATTTGGTAACTGCAGACTAGACAACCTCATTGCAGAACTCCTAGTACTCCTAACTTTTTGAGGAGCGATTTTTCCGAACACCATACCTAGCTCTGCTGTATGCTCTCTAGCCCTAAAATTTTAAAACTGCTTAACAGGTCTGAAAGTAGCATATTTGCCGTAGTATGTTTGGCTTTCGTTCCCCTCTGGATAGGGAAAGTGAAGCTTAATTTTGACTAAAGAATCACTGCTAAAATAGTCATCAGGTGGTAAAAATGTCCAGATCTCCAAACTATTTCCTGCTGTTAGCTGCCACCCACAAAGAAATTGGTTTAAAATGACAGGCTTAAGTGATCTCAAGGATGAATGGCAATTAATGTAAATAGTTTAACAATATATAAATCACATCCACAGAGCTTGATGTGAACAGTTTTTTAATGAAACATTTGCCTTTGAACACAAAATACCTGTATTACAACACAGAAGAAAAATGGAAAAGGCATTTTATTGTTTGCAATAGGTTGTAACCAATTAGAGAAATGTGGTTAATATGTTCTGATATTTTTGTGTATTGAGAATTAATCACTGTTACTTTCCTCTGCAGCAGCCATTAATGAACAACCTATTCATAGAATTGTATTAATTTATTGCATGAAATTACTGGACAAATATATTTAGGCATGATAATGGGCTACACAGGCTGATGAGACTGGATTTTTTTAATAGGATATGTTTTAATGTAATTTTAATATAGCCCAGGTCACTTGTAAATTAAACTTTATTACCATTGTGTGGTCCAAAACACATTCAGTGGCCTTGTGAAATAAGTGAGCTGAACTCACTTCTAATGGACCAGTTCAGTCCTTAGTCAAGTCAGTGAAAAGAGTCCAAATAGGAATTGCAGGTATCCACATCACAGAATTTGCCATCATATTTTGACAGCAGCTTGCACTCTTATTTATAATCACAGAAAGACTCAGGAGAGTCTGAGTTAGGCCCTGATCCTGTACACATTCTTTAATGGGATTACTCTCATGCTTAAAGTTAAGACCATTCATAAGAGTTTGGAGGATTAGGCAGAAGATTGAACTACTCTTAAGGCTGGTCCCTCCATGTTAGAATTAAGATCCCTTGGGGATGCAGTGTGGGGGAGTCATCCCTGCTCTACCTGTTGTTCTGTAGACAACTTTATTTTCTACCCCTGTCATTCTGACGTCTTTTCCTGACATGAAATTGTGATTTAAAAACAAATGACAAACAAGTTAATATTTTTGTTGCTATGTTAATTGTGCTTCATTCAAAATGCATGGTTGGGGCAAATCAATGTTTTGACCAAATATAAAAGGACACTATAGTTTAAATATTTTAATTTTTTATTATTGTATATGCAGGACTTGTTCAAATGAATGGCACATACTAGATTTCTCTAAAAGTACAGTCCACCTAGCAAACATCATTACATAAAAGCAATATACTTTTCAAAATATCTTCAAGCAATTATTACACATTTTAACCATAATGCATACATGATATCTCCTATATATCTAAGAAAGTAGATTTCACTAGTACAAATACAGGGAAAGGATACCTAGACTCCATGAAGATGGGTGCCACTGTCTTGCAATAAGTTCTGTGCAGGCAGGCCTTACACTCATGCAGAGCTCATTGCAGGATGAGTCCCCCATATTTGCACATAGAAGTTGAAAGGCATCACATGACCTAATAGAATAATTAGCATTAAATGCTTGGCCTGTCTCATTCCCTCTCGTTGCAAAATTGTTTTGGTAATTATGTGCACAATAGTGTCTAAGGTAAAAGGAGTCTTAAAAGCTTTGGCCTGTTATTTTCCTATTCTTAGATGGTATTAGAAACAATGTAGAGGGTTTTTTTTAAATAGAGTTGGTTTTTTTAAAGAAACTCTTAAAACTCCCCGACTGTGTCATTTTAAGTCTATACAATTGTATTTTTAAGCAACTAAAGTTCTTTGAGAAAATTAATAAAATTATGTATGAAAGGCTTGCAAACACTTTTGATAAACAATCTCAAACTTTTGTGGAAGGACATTACTGAGCCAATGTCTTTAATTGTATTTGGCCAAACTTACTTTCTAATAGAATTGGGCTTTGTAAGGGTTTTGTGATACAGAAGATTTACCCCCAGCTATAGTAATAAAGACTTGGCTTGCTTTTTAAGTCGTATCATGGTTTTGGATCTAAAAATGATTAGAAAATAGGATTGAAGGAATTTGATGATGGGATACTTCATGTATATTTACTGGTTTTTAGGATGTAAATGAGGAAAAGTCTACTCTGAGTGCAGGAATGCTTTCTATTATAGACTCATAGACTTCAAGGCTAAAAGGAATCATCATGATCATCTAATCTGACCTCCTGCACATTGCAGGCCACAAAACTTCTCCCAGTCACTCCTGAAATAGACCTATCACCTCTTACTGTGTTACAGAAGTCCTCAAATCGTGATTTAAAGACTTCAGGTTACTGAGGGCGTGTCTTCACTGGCACTTTATAGTGCTGCAACTTTCTCATTCAAGGATGTGAAAAAACACCCTCCTGAGCACAGCAGGTTTCAGCGCTGTAAAGTGCCAGTGTAGACAGTGCACCAGGGCTGGGAGCTACGCCCGTCGTGGAGGTGGTTTTTTTAGAGTTCTCTCAGCACTCCTCCACGACTGCACAAGCCACGTTAAAGCGCTAGCCACAGTAGCGCTTTAACATTGCCAGTGTAGACTAGCCCTGAGAATCCACCATTTACAGTAGTTTAAAACTGCAAGTGACCCATGCTCCATCCTGTAGAGGAAGGCAAAAAAAAACAAACAACCCAGAGTCTCTGCCAATCTGATTTGGGGGGAAATTCCTTCCTGACCTCAATTATGGCAATCCGTTAGACCCTGATCATCTTGGCAAGACCCACCAGCCAGGCACCTGAGAAAGAATTCTCTGTAGTAACTCAGAGCCCTCCCCATCTATTGTCCCATCACCAGCCATTGGAGATGTTTGCTGCATGCCATTATAGGCAGTCTCATCATCCCCTCCATAAATTTATTAAGATCAGTCTTGAAGCCAGTTAAGTATTTTGCCCCCACTATTCTCTTTGAAAAGCTGTTCCAGAACTTCACTCCTCTAATGGCTAGTCTAATTTCAAGCCTAAACTTATTGATGGCCAGTTTACATCCATTTGTTCTTGTGTCCACGCTGGCACTTAAATAACTCCTCTCCCTCCCTAGTATTTATCCCTCTGATGTATTTATAGAAAGCAATCATATCTCCCCTCAGCCTCCTTTTGGTTAGGCTAAACAAGCCAAGCTCTTAGAGTCTGCTTCCATAAGGGTTCATCCTAGTAGCCCTTCTCTGTATTTGTTTCAGTTTGAATTCATCTTTCCTAAACATGAGATATCAGAATAGCACACAGTATTCCAGATGAAGTTTCACCAGTGATTTGTATAATGGTACTGTAAGCCGGTTGTGTCGGGACTCGTCCCCCTCAGGCGCGGCGGGGAGCCAGGGCGCCTCCTTGCGCGCCGCAGTCCGGGTAGGCTTAGCCCTCGGCAGGTGTTGAGCGGGGTACTGGGTCTGTAAACAGGGTAGAGCCCCGGCCCTCTAGCCGGGGTCAGGGCTCTCAACGTCAATAAGCCCCGGCCCTTGAACAGGCCGGGCAGTAATAGTTCAGGCTCAGGCCCCTAGCAGGGGCTGAGCAAACACCGTATCAGTCCGGGCCCTTGGCTCGGGCGGGGCACCAAACACAAGTCTAGTTCGCTCTGGCCCTCTAGGTCAGGGCAGAGCAGTAGCAAAGTCAATGGGGCCCAGCCCTTGGTTCGGGCGGGGCACCAAACACAAGTCTAATTAGCTCTGGCCCTTTGGGTCAGGGCAGAGCAGTGGCAAAGTCAACGGGGCCCAGCCCTTGGTTCGGGCAGGGCACCAAACACAAGTCTAATTAGCTCTGGTCCTTTGGGTCAGGGCAGAGCAGTGGCAAAGTCAACGGGGCCCAGGCCTTGGTTCGGGCCGGGCACCAAACACAAGTCTAATTCGCTCTGGCCCTCTGGATCAGGGCAGAGCAGTGGCAATAGGCGGGAAGAGGGGGAGTCTGCCACCCGGTTACGGGTGGCAGGGGGAACGCAGGCCCTCCCACTCCACTGCGTTCCAGCCCGGGGCCCTAGCAGCGGTCAAGACCCGCTGCGGTCAGTGGGGATCCTGGCCGCAACACACTGACATGGGTTCGGGCTCTTCCGGAGCCAAACCAGGGTCGGCTACCCCCGGGCTACTTCCAACCTCCCCCTCTCTGGGTACCTGGTCCTTGCCGGCGTTGTCTGATGGGTCCCAGACCATAGGTTCCTCCGAGTACCGGTCGTGGGGAAGCTCAGGCCACTCCTCGGGGTATCGGGCACACGGCAAGTCAGGCCAACGTTCCTCCGGGTAGTGGGCGCGAGGCAGGTCCGGGCAGCGCTCCTCTGGGTAGTGGGCGCGAGGCAGGTCCGGGCAGCGTTCCTCTGGGTAGTGGGTGCGAGGCAGGTCCGGGTAGCGCTCCTCCGGGTAATGGGCGTGAGGCAGGTCAGGCCAGCGCTCCTCTGGGTAGTGGGCGCGTGGTAGGTCCGGCCAGGCAGGAGCCCGGGCCCAGCGTCTGTCCTCTCCGGCGGCCGGCGGCCAACTGAGTGCTGGGGCCGGGCTTTTATACTTCCTGTCCCGCCCCTTGACTTCCGGGGGGGCGGGGACAGGCCGTGCTGACTCCGCCCACTGAGGCGCTGGCTCTGGCTCGTCCCCCTCAGGCGCGGCGGGGAGCCAGGGCGCCTCCTTACATGTACCAGCACTTCCCTCTGTCTGCTAGAAATAACTCGCCTGATGCATCCTAGCATTAGCTTTTTTCATGACCTCATCACATTGGTCGTTCATATTCATATGATCAACCAGTACACCAGTCTTTCTCCTACTTTGTCACTTCCAACTGTTATGTCCTTAGCTTATAGCAAAAATTCTTGTTATTCCCTAAGTGCATGATCTTGACCTTTGCACTATTAAATTTCATTCCACTGCTATTACTCCAGTTTTCAAGGTCATCCAGCTCTTGTAAGATATTCCAGTCCTCCACTGTATTGGCAATACCTTCCAACTTTGTGTCATCCACAATTTTTTATTAACACATTCCTACTTTTTGTGCCAATCCCATTAATAAAAATGTTAAATAAGATTGGTCCCAAGATTGATCTGTGGGGAACTACACTAGTAACTTCCCTCTAGCCTGATAGTTCATCTTTCAATATGATCCATTGTAATCACCCCTTTAACCATTCCTTATCCACCTTTCAATTCTCATCTTCTCCAGTTTAACTAATGATTTCCCATGTGGAACTGTATCAAATGCCTTACTTTAATCGAGGTAGATTAGATCTATTGCATTTCCTTTGTCTAACAAATCAGTTATCTTCTCAAACAAAGAGATCAAGTTGGTCTGGCCTGATCTACCTTTTACAAAATCATGTTTTATTTTATCCCAATTACCATTTACCTCTATCTCCTTAATTGCTTTCACTTTTAAAACTTGTCTTCTAAATCTGATATTGTTCAGTGTATTAATTAATTAATATTTTAAAGATTGTAATCTGGACATTTGCCAATGACACTCAAATTATTTAAATTAATGTAGTTACGAAGGATTGTGAGGAAACATTTAAGCAGCTGGGTGGCTGGGTTCCCATGATGGCAGATGAAACTCAGCATTGACAACTGGAAGGCGATGTACTATGGAAGAAATAAGTTAAACTACTGAAACACACTGATGGGTTCTGAATTAACCTCTCAGGAAAAACATCTAGGTGTAATCATGAACATTTAATGAAGGTGTCTGCTCAATGAGCAGCAGCAATCCAACAAGCAAATAGAATGCTGGAATGTATTAAGAAAGAGTCAGGAAATAGCTCCGTAAAAAATGTAATGGCATTATATAAACTGGTGATATAGTCTCACCTGACATGCTATATTTAGTTATGGCTGCCTCATCTCAAAATGGACATAACTGAAATAGGAAAGTTCTAGATAAGGGCAAGAGGAATGGTTAGATGCACAGTAGAAGGGGCTTGTATAATAGATAAGACCTTTAAAATGCGTATTCTATGTTAGTTTGTCAAGGAGTCAAGAAGAAATGTGCTAAAAGTATATACGTATACAGAGGTATAATAATCAATGGGCTAATCAAATGGTATAATTAATTATTTAGATGTATGACATTATACAAAAAATGCCTGGCCTTAGCTTTGCTTTGGCTTTTGCCAAAAATAAAAATCCAATTCAATTAAAAGTAGGACTAGCAGATACTCCAGACCCACAAGCCTCAGATAACCAACGATTCTAACACCGAGCCCAATGATGCTCTCCATCCCCAAACAAACATTGTCCCCTAACAAAAGTGTTTCCCTCCCCAAACATAGGTAGGCTATTCTGAACAAATCTGGGCTACATCAGACTAAGGGAGCATATGTTCCAAGGCTGAGGTCTTCCCTCAGAAAACACCCTGCTGGCTCAAGTGCTCCCTCACAACTGTGACAGCATGTGGAGAAAACTATTCTGTCAAGCAGACAGATCTTAAGCTGTTCAGGGCTTTCTAGGTCAAGACCAACACCTTAAATTCTACCCAGAAACTAATAGAAAGCCAGCACAAACAGACTCCAGATTGCTAATACTGTTAAGATATGCTGCTTACTCAGCAGGCTGTTGCATTTTTCACCATTTTCAGTTCTGGGTTGGTTTAAGATCTAGCCCCACGTAGGACAGATAACCATAATCAAATCCTTAGATGAAAAAGGCCTGATTCCCAGAGTTTACATTTGAGAGAATTAATCATAACTGATTACTAGCCTAGCTACTGGACATTTTAAGAGTGACATCTGGTATCAAAGCTCATGTTTATGGGGGTAACTTGATCACTAGTGGGATCCAGGAATTAATGTTTTCCCCCTTTTGGTATAGATATATACCAATTACACAATTTACCAGGTACTTGAGGATTTACACAAACCTGAGAAGTACTGTGCATAGGCCACTCATATTGCCAGTAGAGTGGATTTCATAGGAGTCATGGTGCAGTAGTCCAGTGGATCCAAAGTGGCTCTTTAATGTGTGTCCTACAGCTCTTTCTAGCACATATTAAAATTCCATGTGATTTAATTGTTGACCAGTCAGGATGCTTATTAACCAATTGTAGTTGATAAAATAATAATACTTGGTCAGTCATTTTGCTGTGAGAATTATATTAAAAAACTAAATATTTCCCTGTCATACTGTTTAAATATGAATAGTACTATAATAAATGAAACAATGAATTCACATTACTGTGGTTCTTTTGGGTCATGTTTATTGCTAATTTGCCTCCTCAACCACTAAGGTCTGAGTATCACTGCTTTAGACATTTCAGTCTAATGCATTTTCTCTTTAAATAAGAAACGGATGTATTATGAAAATATTGGAGCGCAAGATTAAAGGAAAAGATTTGCCATACATGGATCAAATGTTTCATCCATCTAGTTTGTTATCCTTTCTATGGAAGTGACCAATACCTGATACTTCACAGGAAAGCAAAATGCACTTATCTAATGTTGTACATGGAGGGGAAAAATCCTTTCTGACCGTCCACAGATAATCAGTTTATCCCCTGAAGCATGAAAGTTGATTACCCTTATCATTATTTTAGCTTGTATTGTGACAAATTTTAATAGTGATTGTAAAATTATCCAGCCCTTCTTAAAATCCAGCAGCAGCAGCAGCAGCATTTGCCTTGATAGCTTTTTGTGGTGGTGAATTCCACAGGCCGTCTGTATACAGCATAAAGAAGTATTTGTCCTAATTTAAAGGACAGAAAATTTAGAACCAATAGAGAGACATTCTCATATCAAACAAGGTGAAAAAAAGAGCCAAGATTAGTTTTCACTCTGTCCTTCAGAATTATGAACCATTCACGTCTCCTCTAACTCTTCTCTCTTCTGGTTTTTGGAATCTTTCAGAGTTCAGTATCATTAATGTCAATACAACATTTAAAATATTTTCTATTCCCTATTCACTTTTTAAACTTCTGTGCCCTGTCAGACATCTTCATTGAGCTAGCTACAATAACTGCCAAAGGTTTGTCCTCAGAGGGTCCCACATATTGAGGTCATCAGTATGCATGACAAATTTAGTCTGGTTTTGCCAATATTACAACTAGTTAGGAATCTTCTGTCAGATTGATTTTTCAATGAAATATGCAGTTTCTGCAAAATCAAAATTCACATTTGCCAAAAAGTTTAAATTTTCCATTAAAAATTGAAATAATATTTCACTTTGGGTTGCTTTGCCATGAATTGAATCATTTCAGTTTTTTTAACTGACCTAAAATGTTTTATTTTGATTCAGGTCAACATTACATTTCCCTATTGTGCTGCATTGCACAGGGAATGGTGGGGATGGTGTCCCTAGTCTCTGTTTGCCAGAAGATGGGAATGGGCGACAGAGGGTGGATCACTTGATGATTACCTGTTCTGTTCATTCCCTCTGGGGCACTTGGCATTGGCCACTGTTGGATGACAGTATACTGAGCTAGATGGACCTTTGGTCTCACCCGATGTGGCTATTCTTATGACCCATTTTCTCCTATTGGCTGTGCTTCCTGGCTTGACTACATCTCCCATCGTGGAGTACTGTCTCCACTCTCCCTAAGGTGCATGGTGCATCATGGGAGATGTAGGCCAGGACATAGGAGAGAGTTAGGGCATGAGGCTCCGAAGAAGCAATGCAACACCATAAGGAAATGCAGTTTAATATTGAACTGATTCAGATTCTCAATTTTTTTTTAAATCATCCGGAGTTTCTCATGATTTCCCAGCTTCACCAAAGTTCTGGTCTCTTCCTTTTTCCAAACCATCATTAGTTACTGTATATTAAACAACACTTAAACAACAATGCTGACCTGTGAAGTAAACTACTACTGGTTTTTTTTTCCAACTCGATGGAGCAGCTATTCACTCTGGGTTTTGAGGACCAAAGTGAAACTTAAATAATGTATAGGCTTTGTGTTGGTCCTCTGCACAGGTTTGAATTTCATCCTACACCTCTTGCTTTTTAATCCATATCAAGACAATACTTATTAGTTCCCACTGATTATTTATTAGTATTATTTATATGGCAATCCTCACGTAACATACTCTTGATCATGTACAAAACAACAAATTCCCCCAAATCAGGAGCCTCATCAATGCAATCTCCCCTCTACCACCATATCAGACCCACTTACTTGTGAGAACACAAGAATTAATGCCAGGAGACTCATGTGCTGCATTTAATGGAAAACCTGAACAAGGAGATGCCTATTGAAGGTGACCAGGTTTGAATTCACAGGTATTTCTTGCTAGAGGAAAGTCCAAAGGTGAGAACCAAGTACTGAAAACCATCTACCTCCTGCAAAAGCCACTGCTGGGACAGACTCGTGGGCATTCCTTCCATAAGCACCACTTGACACCTTGAGCATTCCCCAAAAGCATACAAAATGGCAGCACTAGGGGAGAGGTGATATTAAAGAAAACTGGAACCTATACCATTTAGGACTTTGTAGACATCAAATTTCACCCAAAGGAATTCTTCGAGCCTAGAGATTGGAGTACAGGTATTTTGTTTTTGCCAGAGTGCCTTACTGAAAAGATGGGCTGCCAAACTCTGCACTAGTTGAAGCATCTACATGGCCTTCGGAGGTGCATTCCAGGATCTAGCCCGGAGGTAACCCAGGCATGGATGACTGGTGAAACCTGCATCTAAGGGATTGCTTAGAGAGCTGAGGGTGAAAGATGGAAGAAAGTAATAACTTTTTTCCAACTGTGAATCCAGGAGCAGAGTCAAGTCTAGTGAGATCCTTCAAAAGCACAAACCACTTTTTTAACACAGATGGACAAAGTTACTCAATGGACATAGTCAATAGTCATAGACTCTTTTGGGCGGTGGTGGTTGGGGTGGGGAGGAACAGGCCAGTTTGCATCACGTTTGAGAGACGTTGGCAACAAAACAAGTAATATGTCCTTGGTGCTTGAACTTCAGTGCAGGGCTTGTCTCTCCTATGAGAATACACAACACCTAGCACAGTTGGGACCCTGATCTTAGCTGGGCTTCTGTGCACCAATGATAAATAACAGTACTATGGAAATCCACTTGGTATACATATGTCTGGATCAGATTGCTCCTCACTCCTTAGAGGGCAGACACAAGTGGCCTGCTCTCCCTGCAAGAGCTGTGAGATGCATAGAAACTACTAAACTGCTCACCCAGTCTACTCCAGGAACACGAATCATCCAAAACCAGGCATGGAGGAAGCCTGGACATGGCATGCTCTAACCTTCACTGGCTTATATACATTCATCATTCTCCCCCTGCATGCTGGGGAAATATGATTCACAATCCTGCCTGGAACAACTGGGTTTGATGTAGCTCCCACTGCCTCCTACTCGATTGTGGATAAAAGCCACAAAATAGCCCCATGTGAGTTCCTTTGAACAAGTAAATAAGCATTGCTTTTCACATTTATAATAATCAATCAGAAAAAAATAGCTACAGGAAACAAGAAACTCTGTGATTTCATTTGCCAAGACACTTTTATTTTCTGAACAGCAGGGATACATTCTGCAAATGTAAATCTGGGAAGTTCATGTCAATGCATATTTAGCTATTTTGTTTGTGGACATCATGTGAGTTAATTGGTCCTGTAGGGGGTGGATGTGTGTTTGTGTAAGTGTAAAGGTACTTTGAACTTGATTTCTAAACAGTTTTTTAATAATATAAATAATCTCTTCACCTAGACTCTTTTTTGCAGCTTATTATTGGGAGTTTGCCTGTACATTTTAATTGGTGTGAAGTGCTGAGCAGCGCGCACCTGTGTCACTAAGAAGTATGGCATATGTTTGTGTGTGTCTGGGAAATTCATAAAGAGTTAAATTTTGATGATGTGAGATATGATTTGTGTCTGCTGGCTGGGAAAGTGAAAACTGAGCACTGGGTGAGATGGGAGGGAGAGAAGATGGGGGATGGTCACCACAGTGCTCATTGTTGAATTTGGATGAGATGATACATTCTCCTGAGACATTTGAAGGCCTGTGCATTTAAGAATGGCCACGAACTGTAATCACTATCTGGAGGACTGTTATGAGCATCCATATTATACCCTTGATCGATTATTAACAGTGGATTTTCAACAGTGACAGATCATTTAAGAAACTTGCTACTGTAGTAATGGGGCCAGATTCTCCCTGCATTGAACCTTGTGTAGTCTTTATTGCCTGTGCAGAGTGAATGTTCAACACAACCAAATCATCATGGCATAGATGTGCATCACTACACAACTCGTAAGAAAGTAGAAAATCAGGTCCACAACATATATATCCAGGGTTCAGGAAGTCCACTTGCCTGTGTTGAATAGGAAGCATCAGTTTCTTCATGGCAGTGCAGGTAGCTTTCAGTCCTCAAGCTAGTAAGTGTCAGGCAAAGTTTTCAAGTCTTGTATAACTCGAAAGTGTGAAACTGATTATGGTAAGCACTGGATTATACATCTCTTCCCATGCAGTAAGAGGATGGGACTGTTGTTGTAAAAGTGGAGGAAACACAACAGGAGTGGGAAGTATTACAGATGCTGGTGAGCTGTGGAGTTCAGTAACCAAAACACTGAAGTTGAATATTTCTGAAGTTTAAGGAAGTTTAGATCTGGATTTGAGGTTCTTAACTTGCCACTGTCACCATAATGGACTAAAGCCAAAACCCTAGATGCAAACACCCCTAAACTTTCTGAAAGTTTGGATTTGATTCTACTTTTGAACTTGGAAGCTTGGGCCCATCTCTGTTCTAAACAAAAAAATGAAGTAAGGAATCTGGAGGCATCCAGCAGGAACACAAATGACCCTGGGACGGGAGAGGAAGGAAATTGGGGTGTTTTGAAGTGTAGAATTACTGGTAAATCGAGAAAATGAATTTTAGTAGGCGAACTATTTTCAGTACTTATGTTTATCCAAGAGACTTGCATAAGGCAGGAATATCATTTCCTGTAATCAGGGTGTTGGGAATTGTTTGCCAGCCACTAATGCATTTAGGGAAATCTAGTACCAACACGTGTACATTAAAGGGATAGTAGTAGAAATTAGCTTCATTTTCTGGAAGACCAAAACATAGAAAATTTATGGTGGTTGATATTCCTTGCCTTTGGTTTGTTTGCAGTCTCACAAAATTATCTCTTGGCTGCCCCATTCCAGACTTTACTGGAAAATGCTTATTCGCACTAAAGATGAAACTAGTGATTGGAACTCTTTTATACCTATCATATCCTGTATCAAGTATCCTATGAAAGTATCTTTTGTTTGAATTGCACAAACCCCTGCTACCCCCCCCAATAATGTATCAGGATTTTGGTGAAATAGGGCAATTGACTTCACTAGACTTGGAGACCTATATTAAATGGAGCTTTTGAAGCTATTTCCAACTTCCAATAGGACTCATGCATTTTGTACATCTTAGAAAAATCACTTTACTTTGTTTTTTTTTGCTGCTCACATATTAAACATATTTACAGTAGCGTATATTCTTCACAACTAGTGTTACTGCCATTATTCATTGCTAGTCAGTTTGGAGACATGCCCATCTTTGTAATCTTAAAAATTGCAATTCAATATTTTTCTAAATGAATAAACTTTCATGTAAATCATATTGGTATCAAAGAAATGATTTGCTTTATTTCATTCAAAAATCTCCCTCCATTAATTACTGTGTTTGGACAGATTTGCTTCTTCCTTCCAAATGATCCTACACCTCTCATCATGGAGTGCTGAAAAATAAAGCCTGTTCATTCTTTTAGCTGTCTATAGATATATTGTGGCTAAAAAGGCTATCTCTTTATATATTAGAATCACATACTCTAGTCTTAGAAATGAAGCTACTCAAAGTTGGTACTAACCTGCCTCTTGCATCAGTGGAAATGGATATTGTGATTACTGTGTTGAAACGTGCTCAAATGCATTGGGAGTTTTATACTATTTTTCAAACTGCCAAATAGATAATGTCAGAACATTTCTGAAATGGGATACTAACATCAAGATATACTGCACCAATCAACAAACATCAGGCAAAGTATAGTATAAAACTACAGATGTAGGAGACTACTACAGAATTTCCATTTTCATTTCCTATGTCAACAGCTTTGTAACTTACCTAGTAGATTGTTTTATGTTTTCAGGCAAATTCTCAGTAGACTACAGCACATTCAACTCAGCCTTCAGAATCCAAAGAATTAGATATTCTGTAGTTTATGAAATAGTTGTTTATGAAAGTATCCTTTGTTTGAATTGTTCACAAACAAAACATGAATTCAAACTTCGACAGAGTAAGCAGAAAATAAGAGGGTCATAGTCATATCCCAAATGTAGCCTTAACTACTGAGGTTCTCATATTGAAAATGCAATTTTGTGTCTAGATGTTTATGGATGTCTTCAAATTCCCTTTCATAACAGCCCCTCTTTGACAGACCTTTTTTCAGCTCTGAAATGTGAGAAGCAAGATTGCTGCAGAATACTGTGTATACCATTGCAGGAGGCACACCCAATGTCCCTCAGTCCAACAGTTTTCTTATGGAAGTCAATGATGAGATAGGGATGAGTAAGAGGGCGGCTGACTCTAAGGCTGTGTCTACACTTACGGCAGTGCTAAAGTATGTACACTGCACTCCTCTTAGCACAGATATAAATGCCAGTATAGACAGCGAGACACTGCTCAGGTCAGTAGAGTAAAGACACCATACCTTAGGGTATATACCTTACACAGCTCTTTACGTACCCAAGCAGCGTCTCCTCCATTTATACTGCCACTTTTAGCAGTGTAGTGTCCTGCTGCCTCCCTGCTGCAGGGAAAAACTCCAGCAGTGGGAAAAGTTCTGGCAGGGGCTAGGTAGCAGGGAAAGGCAATCTCCCCTCCTGCTAGAACCTTTCCCTGCTGCCTCCCCCCAACCAGAGGCTTTCACTGCTATGTGTGCCTTCATATCCCGGTGTGAACACAGCATGCTTTTCAGTGCAGCATGCACGTACCTACATGTACCCTACATGTCGCCACCTAAGATTTTGTATAGCGATGTAGGGCTTTTCTTTTGAGTTACCCTGGGCTTAGGTGCTAAAATTTGGTGTGTCTGTTTAAGGACTCAGTCTTATGAATTCTGATTTCATGAACTCTTACCCTCAATGTGTATTGATTCAGCCATTTGCTAGCAAAGACTGGTCATGTATCACACAACACGTGTGGAAGCCACAAGCCACTACAGGACAATCAAAAATTTGTAAACTTGGAATTACTCTGGCCTGGTAGAACTATGCTAAAGAGACTGACCACCCTCAGGGAAGCTGGTTCACCCAAGTTGCCTTCCGAAGTTGCAGTTGGAGCAATGGAAAATCCCCATCAGTAAAGAAGGAACAAAAAGAGAGGTGTTAAAAGCTGCTGTTAAAAAAACACCTGACCACTTAAGCTTAGGGAAGCTTGTTTTACAGGAGAGAGGGAGACCCTGTCCAGAACCTGAAGGCTAAGCAAGAGGAGAGGGGTACAGAAGGACTTGAGACCCCTGAAGGGACTGACAAAAATTGAAAGGGCTACATGGGATGGATGAGGATGCTGAAGACAGAAGGGGTTGCATGCAGTTTTTGTTACTTTTCTATAGATCTCTGTATCTCTTGTTCCCTCTATGAGTAAAGTATGTATGTGTTTAGAAGTTCTTTTGCAGAGTCTGTGTTACTTACTTACACTGTGGCATGGTTTCCAAGGAGGGAAACAGTAAACCAGAGGGTCCAAAACATTAGTGGAACTCTGAGAGCATGCAGCAGGGAGGCTTGAGAGAACTGATTCTAGTTTCTGGGCCTGGCAATTGGATCATTAGGTCTTCACTGTCAAGAAGGTTGGTAGAATGAGGGTGTGGACCCTCATTCATTTGCCTGGAGGCCCAGAGCCAAAGAGCCAGTGCTTAACCTCTACCCATCCCCAGCAAGGCAAGAGTATGTGGGATCCAAGGTTTGAGTCCTGTACAACAGCTTAATGAGTGTCCACAAGGGAGAGCTTATCAGGGTTGTAACATGTGGCACTGAGATGCAGAGTCATTGCGTCTGAGTCATGCTGAAAGGTGGGTCTGATTTATCTCCTACGCGAATATAAAGGAGATGAGTGTCTCTTTGGAACAATGGCAGTTGTCCCATTGAGTTCAATGGAAGTAGTCATATCAGTAAAGATTGCAAGATCAGACCCATTTCGTAAGATGTTATTAAAACCTGATCCAACACCCTTTGACGTCAATGGAAAGATTCCCATTGATTTCATTATGCTTTGGATCAGGCCAATAAATCATGAAAAATGAATTACTCACATTTTTTCCCCCAATTTCCATAGAAAAGGGCCTTTCCTAAAAGCACCTGATCTTTAAGAAAGTTGATAATGTTCTTCTTATGGGTTTGTTTTTATTAGTCCGCTAAAAGAACAAGAGATTTTCCAGAGTGCTGCAGGCGAAAAAAGCTGATATAATTCTTAATTGCTCTATAATACCTGTATTACACAAGAAAATAAAACATCAAAGGATAGCAATAGACCAGTCCAAAGAAACATTTTGGAAGTTTGGTTAATAACATGGTTGCAAGAAGAGACGGTGGGCACTTGGATAGTGAAGATGAAAATGTGTAATCTGATGAGGTCTGGAGTTTTCTGAAACTTACTGTATCAGTGACTCTGATGAAAATGGGAAAAGCATCAGCAAAGACAAGACAAAAGGAAGCCTGAAGAATGACAAGGAGACATATTAGTCTTAAAGAAGATGACATTTGTATTTTTAACAAGCGATATTTTTACGAGCAGTTCCCAGAAATCAGGATGAGCTAATCAGCAATTGCTCAGTGTTCTATATTTGTAAATCTCATTTTAAAAGTTCCTAATATTTTGTTCCAATATTTTTCTGTCTCCTGTAATAGCACTGACTTCTGTCATTTTAAAAGTGCCAGTGATTTATAGAAATGGAAAAGAAATATTCAATATAATTTTACACAACTTAATAGAACTAATAATTTAAGTCTTAAACAAAAATAGAACCAAAATGTCTCTGCAATACTTGAAAAGAAGTCAATAACATTTTAATTATCAATAATATTGTTAATTACTGAACAGATACAAATATTATACCTAATTCTAAGGACTATTTAAAAAACCTTTTGCTGTAAACTCAAAATATTTTCTTCCTAGATATTTTGGGTTTGGGGTTTTTTTAGCTAGGTTTTTGTAAAAATGTGTATCTTGTCAATTCCTTAATATAGTCATTTCATGTTGCCACTGAACTGCCTTGATCTCTAGGTCGGAACTGATGAGCTTTAGCTTCCTTATTGCTGAACTCTGCCAACAAACTTTCCAACTTATGGGTCTGTTAAGTCATAAAGAACCCTAAAAGTATGTGCAAGTAACAATCATGACTGATGTTCCTAACCTGCATTGGCATGATTTCCACATTATGAAATACTGAAAAAAAAGTCTATTTTCCTAAAATTTTGAGAGACACAAAACTAAGACATTTTACAGTTCTTTTCTAACTTTTTTCTGTCTGTCTGCTTTATTTATTAGATATAGTATTACTGTTAAATGATTAAAACAAATTTTCTAAGTACTTACACATCTCATTTAGGGCCTGATCCATGCACAGAACATGCTTCTCACCACTTTACAGGGAAAGAGATATCTGTCTCATAGAGCTGGAAGGGACCTTGAAAGGTCATGGAGTCTAGTCCCTTGCCTTCACTAGCAGGACCAAGTACTGTCCCTGACACTTTAGTTTGGTTTCCCTCCCCCTGCTCAAGGATTGAGCTCACACAACCAAGGTTTAGCAGGCTAATGCTCAAACCACTAAGCTACCCCTCCGCACAAAGGCAGCATTTCCCCTTTTTCCTGTACCATATCTACACAGATATGGGGCTCAATGTGAGGAATGGCTGGCTGGGGAGGAGGAATGTCTTGGGGACAACATGAATTGTCCTCCCACTGACCTTGTGCCTTCCAAGCATGCCCTCTGTGATGGGCCTCTTTAAATGTGTGGAAGAGCATTCAAAGTCAGCCACCAGCTTGGCAAGCCCTGTTAGTGTGAATTTCCCCCCAGATCAGATTGGCAGTGATCTTGGGAGGTTTTCGCCTTCGTCTACTGCATGGAGGGTGGCTCACAGGCCAGGATTAAAGAGGTATATCTGACTTAATCATTTCCCTGACATTGCAGAGGCCTTGAGCATTAATGCATCTCGGACCTTTCTATTTTCTGCCGGTGGCACATAATAGTCTAGTATCCTGTGGGCTGTAATACTTTACTCTCATTTTGGTTGTTGAGTTTAGAGTGCAGGTAGTGTTGCTGGCCTGTGATATACAGGAGGTCACTCTAGATAATCTAGTGGTCCCTTCTGGCCTTAAACTCTGACTCCATTGTCAGATGAGGTAGGTGCTGAAGTCCCAGCATGGAAGCAGAGAATCCATAGGGATTGGGGTAGGGTTCATGACCCATTCCTGGTGGTGGTAAACTTCCCTTGCCCCTCCCTGGATAATTTTAGGAGGAACTTATGTGGTGCTATATGATTGAATATGACTATTTATAGCATTAATATTACTACCGTTATACAGTTGGAATAAATCTTGTACAAAGTAGGTCATATAATGTGTCAATGGAAAAGTTATGATTTGCTAATTATGATTATCCTGTTTATATGCATGTATCATTTTTGTATCTGAACTTATTAATATTGGCTATGTAAAGGCATCATACACATGTTGTATTCCTGGGTAACATCCACCAGGTAATTTACATTAAGGCCAAATAGCTATGTATTGATGACCTATCAAGGACACTTAGCTCTCAAGATGGGCCATAGAAGAAACTCATTCCACTCAGATAGCTTTTCTTGTGGATGCCTCAGACTCCAAGGAGCCAATGGCTACCCCTGTGAGTCATCAAGCCATGTAAGGACATGTGATATGCTCAAGTGACCTTGGACTCCATCTTAGGTCAGTAACTTTCCACAAACAGTAAATTTCCAGACACATGGCAAAATATAAAAAAAGACCCCTGACATATATCCATGTAACCTCTTTCCTGCCCTGATTCTCTGGACTGTGGATTTAGGAGCATTTTGAAGCATAGACTGAGAACCTTCCAATCTTTTGGAAGTTACCAGAGAGACTTTACAAGGCAGCAGTCTATTCCATCACTGCTACAAACCTGATATAAGGATTTATCAATTTATTTGTATGTGTATGATCTATTAACCATTATTAACTCTCTTCTTCTTTTCTTCTATTATTAAACCTTTAGATTTTAGTTACTAAAGGATTGGTACGAGCATAATTATTGGGTAAGATCTGAGTTAATCTTGACCTGGCTATGTGTCCGATCTCTTGGGATTAGAAGAACCCTATGTTTGATTAAAGTGATTTTCAATAACCACTCATCAGAGTCTAGTGTCTGGGCGCAGCAACCAGGGCTGAAATGCCTAAGGAAACTACATTTTTTACTTCTTGTTAACCAGTGTGATGAGACAGAAGTTTACTTCTGTTATGGGCGTAGTGTAATCTAATAAGAGAATAACCACCAGTTTGGGGTGAGTCTACCCTATTTTTCAGCAGTTTGTCCTGAATTTGGCACTCTCAGCTGGGACCGACTGAGGCATGGTGACACTCCATAAAGGAGATTTTATTTTTTTGGCAGTTAGTATCAATCATACTATGCAGCAGCTCTGAAAAACACCCTAACCCCTTCAGAAGCCCCTGAACCATTCTCTTTACTTTAACTGCTGCTTGAGCTTGCTAGTATATTTCAGGGAATATTATAAAATAAATAATATGGCATTATCGCATCATACTAACTTAAGTCACGATCCCACTGTGTCTGTGGGGTCCCAGTCAACTGCTGTTGCCCTGCTCTTACACAGTGGTTCACTAGTAACTGGTTGAAGAGTTCATGAAACCTGAAGCTACATCAGGGAGGCTTCCTTTGGGCCCTGACTGGAGGAGCAGTGAGACATCTAATTGGTCAGGGCTTCCTACTTAAACTGAAAAAGAGGCACAGAAAATTATCTGTATAACTGGGTGAATTTCTGGTTGGCTGCAACATTGGACTGTGTCTTCTTGCTTGACTCCTGATTCCTGACTCTGGTCCTGACCCTTGTCTTGACTCCTGATGCTGACTTTGGCCCAGACTGCTAGGTTTGACTGCCCAAGCCCTGGTTGAGATGCTTAGATCAAACCCTGCATAGTTTTGTTCTTGTGCATTTACTTTATTTTAAAAAATGGTAGTTAAAATTATACTGTGAGGTTTATGGTATCTTTTGGATAGTGAGTTCATTATGGTAAAGTAGTAATCTCTTGAAACATTTTTATGCTGGTCAAACACCTGAATTCTTATGAGTTAAGGGTTTTTTTGTTTTGTTTTTGTTTTCTTTAAATCAGTATTAAAGCATATCCATAACATTTTTGTTATCATAGTTTCAGTGCAGCTAAATATTTTGAGTACAGTCCTCTTTTTAAGTAGTGACGGTATAGCAGTTACAGCAAAGGATGAGCAGCTAAAATCTAATCTGACTTTACTCATTGATTCACTCCCTGACCTTGGGCAAGCCTCTTGATCACCTTGTGCCTCAGTCAACTCAGCTGGAAAATTGGGTAAAGAGCAGGGTATGCTGGAAAACCATCTTCAGTTTGAACTAAGATTTCCTGACTACTTAAAAAAAAGGAGTGTAGTGCTTCGGCACAGATGTAATGGATAGTGGAGTGTTAGGAGCAATAACATCCTGAGCTGTGTGACACAACTGGTGACATCTCCTTTGTTGTTCAGGATGTGGGTAGTCTCTGCATTCAGAGACTAATCCCCATTTCTTGTGTTTGAAGCTTTTCAATTATGTAGCATTAGTTTCTGTCCCAGGCAAGCCCTCTGTACCTGCCGTTGTTAGGAGCACGGACCAAGTACTGCTTGACTCTGAGAAGGCACACTGAGGTAAACTGCAGTTCCTGTTGAGTTTAGGGGTTGCAGAACTAGATTATTCTGCCCTAAATTTATTGCCACAAAGGGTGGCATCAGTTGCTGTTGTATCAATAAAAATGGCATCCATTATCACCCCAGTATCCACGATCCCTTTTCACAATGTCTTTGCTGTCCCAAACTAGGTTTCATATTGTCAGTCTGTAGCCAGACTTTGCTTTAATTGAGTTGTCGCAGATTCACTTTCCTTTCCATACCCTTTTATCATGTTGCAACTCCTAAAAATGAACATGAATATTGGTGTAAGCAGGGTCTGAATGAATTTTTCCCTGACAGCTTGCTGGGAGAGGGAGAGATTTCAGGAGCAAACTGTATTTACATTAATACACCTACTCTACCAAGATATCCAGCAGATAGAGCTGTGTTGCTCAAAGTGATCAACTTTGGCTGGCATTGGGTTACAAATCACTTTAAACTGAGTGCAGGGGTAGTGAAATGTTGTTATCAATGTTGTTGTCTTTACTGTAGCAATAAAGGGGAGTGAATCTGTGTTTAACCTATCCCAAATGAAGAGGTTTCCATCAGCAGAAAGGACCTCATTAAGCCAGGGGCTCGAATGCCAGACCCCTGTGAAAGTAAGAGGAGTGGGGACAGGTGTCCCAGCCAGGAGTTGCGGACCATCCCTAAGGGTCCCCCGTCTGGTTTAACCTGTTCCTCCCCATTGTTCAAAGATAGAGCTAAATAGGCTTCATTAGGAGCCTTTTGTTATTTTAAAGTGCTCAAATACTGAAATCACTTGTGAGACAGCAGTTTTGCCCAGCCTGCAAAGAGCTGAAAATCACTAGGAGACTGATCTGCAGAGATCACAGCAAAGCGGCAGGTGACAGCGGTGAGGTGACCAGCTGAGAGGGACGAGCGGCTGGCGGGGCAGACTGCCAGCACAAGTGCTCAGATGGTGGCACAAGCAAGGTGCTTTCTTCCCCAGGTGGGGACCAAGGACAACAAGTGGGGTATGGTGAGGGAGTGCGGGGGAGGGGGTCACAGAAAAGGAACTTATGGTTGTAGAATTCAAGACCATGAGGCAGAAGACTGCCCCAGGCACTCTGGGCTGGATGTCCTACTCACAGTTTATGGTTATGAATCCTGCTTGTGGCATTTTCCCCAATGAATGTCAGGTGACTTCTCTCCTTTCATTAAAAGTTTCTTTTCTACACTCAGAGTCTTTGCTTGTGAGTGGGGAAGTATTGCCTCTCAGAGGTCCCCAGGGGTGGTGTGTAATTTTCCCAGGTTAGTGGGTGGGGGCTCAAGCTGGTTTTGTGTTGTATTGTTGAAAAGGAACCCCAAGATATTGAACCCTGCCCTGGTTGCTGCCAGCTCCACCTGGCAGAAGGGTTACATTAGAAATGTATGAATTCAAAACAAACTGAACTCACACTTTTTCCTGGTTCATGCTATATACTTTCTGTGGTGCCCCTAAAGTTAGTACACTGCTGATTGCTGTCTTCAGATACACTCATCCTCAATCCATTCCTGCCAGTTTGCTGCTGCAGCAGCCTTTAAGTGCAAGTGTTGAAGTCTTATGGATCAAAGCCAAGGGCATGAAAATGGCATGTAGATAACCACTTGAAACTGATGTGCAGACAGCAAGTGATCACCCACATGCACAAACAAAGCGCCATCCTCTCAAGAATTTGGCACTGTATGAGCTGCTTGTGCCAGCATGTTTAAACTGCCCCGAACCTGCTAATCCATTCTGCATGACCCAAATTGGAAAAATGGCCATTTTGTTTTCTTAATTCCCCATCTGCTGTTTGTTTTCCTTTCTTTATCTTCCCCTGATTTGGGAAGGAATTCAGGAATGCAGAGCACTACTGTTAATGTTGAGTGGCATATAGCTAATACTGCTTGCATTGTCTCAGTAGGTAAACTTGCTACATTGTTTTCACCCTCTAAATCACACCCGCCCTTCTAGGTGTTTGCAACTTAGAAAATGATTTATGAGATTCCCACAAGCCCATGATTATTGTGTTTAGGAATGTCATCTCTGCCAGCTGTATAGCAACAGCAGGAAGGACTCTTCTCAGTCAAATCTAACAAATACTGCAACACTCGTCTTTTAAACAAGTCAATATTTAGCCACAGTTCTCTGGCTCTAAAGGACAGAAGAATAGTTATAAGTGGATACAGTAGGCAGTAACATTATATTTGATGGCTACATTATTCACAAGCAATTCTCAAGTGTTTCTTTTCCCAAGTTGTACAGGGACATGAACACTGTGCCTTGGTTTTCTTTCCTGTATTTTCAGGGAGGGTTCTGAAACATTGCCTGTTAAAATGAATCAAAGTATTGACTGTCATTATTGTTCTGGGGTTGTGCTTAACCTTAATATTTGTATTCTGCCACAAAAATCTCAAAAGGTCACCTACAATAGCTTTAATGAGATCAATAAAAAGGAAACTTTGCTCACTTTAAACTGAAAACCACTACCTTGCCCCAAATTATAGTCACAATTAAGAAAAAATATTTCAGAAATAATAATAATAATATCCAGCTCTTGCATAGCAATTTTCAGCACTAGATCTCAAAGCACTTGACAAAGTAAATCAGCAGCATTATCCCCATTTTACAGATGGGGAAACTGACACACAAGCTGAGGAAGTGACTTGCCTGAGGTCACCAAACAGCAGATCCAGAAACTATCTAGATTTCTTGAATTCCTGTGCAGTGTTCTAGCCACTGACTAGACAACTAACTCCCTCTAACAACCAAATTCCACACACTTTTTGAGTGCACTAACCTGCCAGTAAATTATGAAGGGAACATATGAGGTGCAAATTTAATTGATTTTAGAAGAGCTTTTGACACACATTTCACAAAATCCTACTCCAGAATTCAAATGATCTTGGATATCTACAAGATAAGTTCTTATAAAAAACTGACTGAAGGACTACAAAGCTGTAGTGGTAAATATCAGCAATTTGAGTTGGGGTTGGGTTTTGGTAGGATACCAAAGAAATATTAGGTCTCTACTTATTTAACATCTGCATTAATGATCTTGAAAATAGAGTAAATGGTGCAATAATTACATCCACAGAAGATACTAACTTGAGAGACTTTATAAACACCAGTGAGAACAGAGAAATTATGCAAAAGACCTTGTTAAGTTAAAAATATGGTCAAGCAATAAAGTTAATTTCTCAGGAGAAAATAATGTAGAATATAGGTATTCAATTCAACTGGGCAAAGGTGAGCACACAGTAAGTAAATCTGAAAAGTAGTAGCATCAGAAGAATTGTAGGAGCAATAATGGGCTCACATTACAAATGAGTTTGAAATGTGGTACAGCAACAAAAACTGTTAATGCAATTTTTGAATACTTATGTAGAGGCATTGGGTGAAATCCTAGCTTCCCTGAAGTCACTTGGAGTCTTTCAGTACTTCATTAGGATCAGGATTTCACCTATCAGTCACAAAGCAGGCATGTTCATAGTACTTCTCTATGTGACCCCTGTCCAGATTGCACCTGGAGTATGTTTATTCAGTTTTGTATTCATTATCACAAAGATATCAGCAAACTCTAGAATGTTCAGCAAAGAACACCAAACACAATTAAGGGGTGGAGGCACTGACTTATTAAGAAAGAGTAAAAACTATTTATGTGTGATGTGACTAATAACTAAAGACAGATACAGTAACTACAGATATTTGATGGATGAATCACCAAGTGTTTAATAAGCGTAATGGAATGAAAGTAAGAAGAAAAAAAGAAAATCTTAACCTGAATATCTGGGAAAACTTTCTATTAATGATGTCTTGTAGATTGTTTTCCTTTGTCATTTTAAAGTTAATGACAAGGTAATGTTTTCCCCTGAGGCTTTAGGCACTGATTAGTGCCAGAATGAAGGTACAGAATGTAAGTATAATGGTGCACAGAACTGATTGTAAGAAGTGGTGCCCTGACTTGAAGGCAGGATTCTATGTGCAGTCTAGCCAGAGCCGCATAAGACCCACTACCAAACTCCCTCTTTTGCGACATGACATCTGTCCATGCATCCAAAAAGTTTACCTATTTTAAAAACTCATACACAATCTGCTATCTATTATCACCCAGAGATTTCTCTTGGTATTTTTTCTTTCCAGATTTCCTCCTACCATTGAGGACCTTGTTTCAGATTATTTTTCCCTAGCTATATTAGCTTGCATTTTTCAAAGTTAAATCTCATGTGTCACTATTCTGTCAGAGGCCATACATTCCACTTTGAAATACTCTCTGATCATTCAGGCCATAAGACTGGGTTATCAGAGAAACATAGAAGTTAGAGATGAAAAGTTCTATTAGGTCATCCAGCCCATCTCCCTGCCAATGCAGGACTGTTCCATGGGTCTGACCAGTTCATGTTGTACTGACAGCCTTCCTTTGTCAAAACGGAGTCATAGTGGTATCTTGGAACAGCTCTCTTTGGACTAAACTCAGACTTTGCTGTTGTAGACAGATAAGTTTTCTCTTTCATGTCAGTTTGCCATCAGAAAGAAAATTCAACACATTGATGCAATGACTCAGACATCGTTAGTAGAAGATCCTGCACAATTTCAAGAGATATTATATGTCTAAGCATCAAAGTACTTGAACAAAAATAAAAACAGATTGGCTAATTCTCTGGGTAGGATCCTTATTCTGTCAGTTTTCAGCATAGAACAAAACAAACATAGAAGTGCATGAAGTACAAAAACACATTGTTTTGTGCTTAAACATGGAGTAATCTCTTTGTGCATGAAAGATAGTAAGATGGCACCCACTCATACAAAAGTAAACAAAATTAATATTTTTAGCAGCAAATTGCTAATACTAAGCAAGGACCCAATCATTTCCTCATTGAAGTAAATAGAAAACTCTGATTTCATTGGGAGCAGGATCATACTGCAGAACAAAGGTTGGATTACTTGAAACTATAATTGACCCCGTTTTGTAGTGGTAGGGGTGTGGGAGAAGGAGTAGGGGGAAAGGAGTCCTAACATCTTCAGTTTCTCGGTATATCCAGACTCAACTGTTACTACTAGTCTGTCTAATGTACTCTTTCCACCTGCTGGGATATTCTGCTATATATGTTAATAGCATTCAGAATTGCAATAAAGGCAGTCCTGGCTGATGTTTAATTAGATTAAAACCAGTGAGTTTTTAGTGCTCTTCTAGTTCTTTCCAACAGGTGGGTGCTTTTTTGTTTCTGTGGGGGGAAAAAAAGTTACCTTTATCATAGTAAAAGTTGGAGCAAAGAAGAAAAGACCAGACTGGAAGGGATTTAAATGTAACTAAAAGAAAACAATAAAAAGGTTTTGTTCTTTCCATGTGTAGGTGTAACTCCTATGCAGGCTAACTGAATCTCAGCTGACATACACATTTGAGGAGAGCATACGCATCTCAAACAAAAGCATTTTTCACTAGAGTCAAAGACTATCTTTAAACAATTATGTGACATACAATAGCTCTTAAACAATTATGTGACATTCTTTTGTTCTTCTACTTGAAATACAAACAGGCCATTTCATACAATATCTAAAGTATGGAGGTTTTCTGTCTTATTTATTACTCTCTGAAATAGTTTTTTTTGCTGACCTAATATATTGCAAAAGGACCTTCTGTTCTTCCCCAATGGGTCTCAAGGCTCTTTGGGTCATTTTAAATACATTGCATATCTTTGACCAAGACTTTCAAAGGGTGTGCTCCATTTCAGAGAATGTTATATAACTCCATAGAAAGAAGCCTTGTCTGTAATTAAAATTCTATACAAAATAACAAGATCTTCATCAGATTCTTTATATTCATATAAAATCTGTTGCCATGGGAGCTAGCATTGAATAGCAAGGTACGCAAAATCAGTAATGTTACATTACATTTGCCCTGTAGCCACTGGAGGGCCCCTTAAAATAAAGTCACCTTTTATCTCTGCTTTCGGAATAAACATAAAACTGGATTTTTAGTGCAAAATCCTGATTTCAAGGTTATTGATGCCAGACTAAATTAATACAGTCTGTGCGATAGCATACAAAATCCCCAGCAAAGCCCGGGATACTCCTGTCTTTTGAAAGCTTGACATTTGTTTTTCATCATGAACTTAAAGGTCACCAGCTACAGATGAATCAGGACACCTACTTGAGTTTACATTTACATGCATTTTCTTTTATTCCCACATGCACTTTTTTATAAGATTCCACACTGGAATAAAACAGTAGTCCTCTCTTATTACCCAGGTTTGAAAAATGAAAAGAGTTGTCATTCTACTATCTTTAAGAACAAACTAGTTGTTTTTAATCTCATTATACTGCAGTTCCAAGAAATACATATTTTCTTTTACCTATCTGCTGATATTGCTGCTTACACCAAACGTCACAAGTCTCTATAATCAGCTATAAACAATGTTAAAAAAAAAGTGATAGATTAAGCCTAAATCACTAATTTGTTACTTTTATAATCTCACATGATGATTGCTAAAATACTGTCTATGTTGCATTGTCAAAGTAATTGAAAACTGGTTTGTGTATACCGGTACTTGTTAATTTTTATTTCATTTCTGGAGGGATACGTGCAATTAATCAAACTGCAGGATTCAGAATTTATGATGAATCAAAATGTAGGATCCAGAATTTTCAACAGATGTGCTCCATCTCTTCTGCATATGAAATTTTTGTTTTTGTTCAGGATAGGCACATGACCTGTATTGCTGCACAGATTTTGTGAAACCAAATAATATTTTATATTTTTACCAAAATACCTGTGGAGCCGACAGAGCATGATGCATTCATTTTCCTTGATTTTGTAGTGAGGGAAAGGCTACCATGAATAATTCAAAAATAATGCTGAGACTGTTAAGATTTAGTACTGGAGAGGTCATCACAGTTGGGAGAATGAGCTAGGAGACTATTACTATTCCACGATCTTTGAATCTCAAGGTGACATCATTATTATTTCTCTATATCTATAATGTGGTGCAGCAACCAACTTATTGCAGTGTTTCTCATGTAGGGTAGAAAGATCAATTACATACAGACCTCAAAATGTGAACTATAAGCATAGTGTCCAATAAAACTGTCATTAACAGTCACCACAATTTTAGCTGTATGCTTCCAGGTCAAGCTGTTTTAAAAATGATAACTGACATTGAAAGGTTGAATAAAGAGCACTCATTCTAAAGGGAGCAATTTTTTAGCCAAATATCTTAAACTCTTTCATTAACAAATGTGTTAATTCCTTCCCTGATGTTACATGCTCAAGGCCCCCTTTTTAAACACAGAAAAACCCTGGAAACACAGAGGTTTGCTACATGATCAACATCAATGGTAAGTATTGTTGAACACAGATAAAGCATCCCTATGCAATCTGATTTAATTTATTCCTGTTTTCAACAAGAAACTGAAAGACACTACCCAAAATGGAACTTATATAAGAGTAGTGTTTACCGCATTACATTAACTATTGCCTCACCTTCCCATGTATTGGTAGCTAAATCTGTTCCCCACAGAATACATGGTATCCAAAATAATTAAGGTCACCCACAAATATTCAAAAGTAATGTGTGACAGCAAACAGCCTTTAGTACTGCAGAAGTATCTCTCTTTTGGATAAACACTGATTTGTATGTTTAATTAAACATACATTTACCCTAGAGCCTATTCCTCAAGAAGCATAACTCTTCCCATCAACTCTTTCTATTTTTTTGTTTTCATTTTCACATCAATATTTGAATTATAAATCATAGTTTTGAAATAGGGGGATCGGGTGGGGGATAAACCATGCCTCCAATAATGTTTTGATGTTAATAGTTTCAAAGTTAGTCTAAAACTTGTGCTACATATTTGAAGCAAAGATTACATTTTGTTATTCAAACAAGCAAATCACTCTTCTTCTTCCTCATTTCTTTCATATTTTTTCCCATAGATTAAGACCAGCAGGGACCAGTGTGATCATCATTTCATCACCTTTTTGTCATACCTCTTGGTTACTTTCTTCAGTGATAGGTGAGCACTGACACTTTCCCCAGACAGAAACTAAATGCCAAGTTGGGGAAAAAATTTGTTCAGTAGTTCCAGCATCTGACTCCTTGCTAGTCTTCACAGGCAATTGTGTGCTGATGCCTGCAAGTCTAACATATGGTTAGGTTCCAAATAAGCTTGTTGGCTGCTTTATACTTCTGAATTCCATCTTCCTTTCTTTCATCTCGGACACTGAGCAGCTTTGACAATTAGATGCTACACCAAAAAGTATTCATATGATGGCTCAAGTGTATGCAGGGAAGACTGATTAAAAAGAAAGACCGTTTTATCACTTTGTTTGCAAAGATCTTTGGATGAGCAGAGCCAGAAAGAAAGGAGACTGTGATTGGACCATGGAATTTACTCTAGCTAAATCAAGAGATGAAGTAAAATGAATCAGAGGGATCAAAGGCTAATAGGTACATATGCTGCTCCCATCAGAAACATAAAACAGCTGTAAAACACAAAAGGCTTTTTAAACTTACAGGTAGATTACAGGTGAATTAAAAAAATAAAAATAAAAGAGAGAAGAAGATGGTGGCCTTCTAAACCAAGCTTTTTTTTTCTGGCTTGACCAAACGTTTATGCACAAATTTTTAGGCATGCAGAGTGAAGTTGACCCTTGTGTAGATGGCCAGCACAAGACTTATGCATGATTTAAGTCCCACTTAAGCCTCATTTTGAGAGCCTAAGTGAACTTAAATGGTGCTGGAACCCTTTTGCTGGCCATCTGTGCCGGGATGGATTTCGTTCTTTAGGGTAGATGTGATCAATAGGCAACAAAGGACAAACTGCTATGAGGATTGTTTAGGACAGTAACAGTGTTCATGGTTTCACTGTGAAAGTGGCCAAAAATGTGAATGTAGCAGCTAGTAGGAGTTTGTATTCTATCTGCAGTGTAATGAAACCCAGGTGACTACTCTCACAGGGGAGGAAAGATGGTCTTACAGTAAAGAACTTAAATGGGACCCAGGAGACATGGGTTCAATTCCTGGCTCTGCTGTAGACTTTCAGTATGAATACAAGCAAGTCATTTAGTCTCCCTCTGCTTTAGTTCCCCCATCTAAAAAGGGGGATTGATAATACTTCCCTAGGTCACAGAGATGTGATGAAGATTATTCATATTTGTGAGGTGTTAGGCTATTGTTATAATGGGGACCATATAATTAGGTGGAATGTCTAATCAATACAGATAAAGCACAATATATGGAGGAAGTATGGCCTAATAGTTAAGCACAGGACCTGAAGTCAGGCGATGTGGGTTCTATTCAGCTACAGACTTATGTGACCCTGAGAAAATAAATTTGTAAAATTGTGGCATAGTTATAGTAAAGTTGAAATAATTCTAACTTATCTCACAAGGTTGCTGTGGGGCTAAATTATTGTTGTAAAGCTATGTCAACTTACACTAGCTGAAAATCTGGCATAGAGTATGGGGACATAACACACTAATAAATATGTTGTAAGCTAAAGCCATCTTGCTCTCCCTGATACCTCACTTGACAGCTAAATAACAATCATGCAATAATCAAGAGATACTGTAGGAGGAGTTTGAGCTCATCCCCATACCAAAGAGGGAGGAAATCTGCATGCCAAAGTGCTCAGAACTTGTGACATTTCTCTTTAGAAATAAACCCCCCCAATTCCTTCAGAAAATGAAAAGCATGTAACATCTTAGGCAGTAGAAACACAAAAATCAACCAACCATTCTCAATAGATTTGTTCAACACCTATCATGGAAACTCAGTTGACTAATTATAGATTTATTTTTTTAAGTGATGAACTATTGCATCAATAAGAAACAAACTTCTAGAATATGTTTGTTATCTTCCACATTAAACAAAGTCTATGACCCAATAGCTCCCCTGTTAAATTTAATGGGTTGCCTCATGAGAAGCAGCTCATTAATATGAATATGAAGAACATGCTTCAACCTGCAAAGTAAATAACACAGATATGAGTGTTTACCATGGGCACATTTACTCTTTTAAAAACAAACTACTTCAGTAGAAACAGGCTAGGAATCAGGTACCTTGTTTCTATTCACTGCTGTATAGACTTGTGATGGACATTGAGGAAATCATTTAACTGCTTTGTGCCTGTTTCTGCAACTGTTAAAAAAAAAAGGAAATTATAATACTGTACCTATGTCACATGGCTATGGTAAGTCTAAATAATCAGCATTAATAATATTGGGCAAGACAATGACATTAATTACAAGCTGCCCTGAATATGGGACAGCATGTAGTGTGAGCAGCAAACATGTGGGGCTAAATTGTTGTAAAGCTAAATCCCTTTCACATGCCAAGGAAAAGTTATCTGCTCCAGAGCTGTTCTGATTTCAGATTATTTCTTCGTTTGTGCTGGTGCAGCTTTGCTCAGCCAGTACTTTGTGGGTGAGCAAAGGTCAAGGTTCCACCCATTCCTTGGCCATACCAACCTACTCCCTGCTTGCAGGAAGAGGAGTATTGGCCCTAACGAGGCTACTCTCCCCACTGCATTGTGACCTGTGATGTGGGTTACCTGCACAGGGGAGTAAAGGGACATCTTCAGTCCCTTAATTCCCTGTGTGCAAACACAGGACAAAAGACAACCTTGCTCATTATTGAAATGTTTAGATGCCATCATATGTGCTTATGTTTCTGTTTGATTTACTTACAGTAAGTTATTCAGTGCAAAATTAACAAAATCCCACATAATGTTACACTGAAAATGTAACCAGAAAAAGGTCTAGAAATACGGAGGTTATAGCTCTCATAGGAACATTTACCCACATTGCTCACTTTGGAGTCAGTTTTCGGAAGGGCAGCTTCTTTTTTGTGAGTTCAGTTTCTGCTCAAAAATTAACATGCATCTGTGAATTGCAGGCATAGTTTTGAGGACTGGCACCCTCAGAACTCGATTATTTTATTCATTGTTTTTGAGTTATCAGTAAGCAAAATTCCCTTTATATATTTTAGCTGAAAGAGTTTATTCTTTCTACCATTGTTCATATATAGCTACAGGGATTGTCCCCACATTTTTCAGGGCAATTAATCTCTGGGTTTAGACCAATCTTGGAAAGCTTCAGACTCAATAGTGGAAAAGAAAAGGTTAACTGAAGCCTGAACAAAAAAAATCAGGCTTGATCCTACAATGGGATATGACCAAGTGGACTATTACACTAATGCAAAGCCCTACTGAATTCAGTGGTCCGGACCGAACCACCACATCTGTTCACAGTGGAGACACTCCAATGGCAACAATCCTGTGTGGAAGCGTGGCTTTCTTTTATTGTAGTGGGGAAAATTCCCCTTTCCTCTTACTGTTTAAAGCTTAAACAGTAACAGAGAAAATAGGATTTCCCCCACAATTTCCATAAAATACAAGTCTAAAAACTTCAAGTATGTGGAGTTCCACTGAAGTCAATGGACCTCCACATGATCTCAGGTGTAGCCACATTTGAAACACAGATACACATTCAATATTTACAATTTCAGATACAAAAATGATACAAGCACAAATAGGATAATCATATTCAGAGAATCATAACTTTTCCAATGACACTGTACATGACCTGTGTTGTACAAAATGCATCATAATTATGCCACAATTGTATCATAGTAATATTACTATGATGAATATGGGATGTAGTGTCACAGCATGTGCTCTGCAGGAGGAGCTCCAGAAAGGAACTGTGACCCTCAAGACATCCTCCTGAGTTACAGTTCCTTCAGTATATCTATTTTGTGCAGGGAGGGAAATGTGCTGCATCAGCCTGTTACAGTAGGCAGCAATGCTGGCTGCAGCATGGGTGGGGAGGAGCCATGCGTTTATCTGCTACACCCCTCTCTCCACACCCTCTCCATGCATTTGTTTGGGGGTGGAGAGGGAGTATCAGGGATACAGACCCTGCTCTCCCTGCTGTACCTGGATTCATGATCTATGAAGGGTCACAAGGTGGCAGGGCCTTCATTTCCTGCATCACAGTATAAGGCTGGGTCACAATAGAGGCCAAAATAAATACTTTCCTAATAATAGTTATCAACTCAACAATAGAGTTTGCCATCACAATTTTTTAAATAATTAAATATTTTGGAGTGGAATTAATTCAAAGTACTTAGAAAAGTTGGCACTGTTTTGACCTACAATCTGCTCCTTAATGCGTACAAATGCAACGTGTTGGGTATTGCAATAATTTTTTACACTTTTGTTCCATTACACATACTCAGGAGGACCTCTTTATTTCAAATTTAAAATAGTCTATGAAAATCTGTATTGACGTAGTATCTTATTAGGCTACTTGCAAAATATTCCCAGAACTAATTTTTAATTAATATAGTTCACTGAAAACTTATAAAAGATTCATACATATTATGATAAAAGAAACAAACATCTTCAATAGCATGTCATTTTACTTTTCTAATTTCTTTGTAAAGCATTGAGGTTTTTTTTCCTCCTGTGTTATCAGAACTAAAAAAACCTAGTCTTGTGAAATGACTTACACTTGTATTTTGGCAGATCTGTCAAATCTGACATGTTATGATGAACAAAATGATATTTATTAAATCAGGGCCCAATTCTGTCACTATTACTTACATTGGGTGGTACCCCACTCCACAAGTAGTCCTATTTATTTCAGCTGGAGTTCTTGTAGAGTAAGATACTACTCCACAAAGGCTTGATCCATAGCTCATTAAAGTCAGTAGAATGGATTTCATTTATACAAACTGGCTTTGGATCAGGCAAAAAATGATTAAGGATGGCAGAATTGGGCCCTTAATGTCTGATCCTGCAAATATTTACTATTGGGACTTTTCATGGTAGAAAGCACCACACCTGTAATTAAGTGTTTGTAGGATCAGGTCCTTAGAGAAAAAAAGGACATACTCCTGTCTTTCAGTAAGAAAGACCCTATGTGCTCTTTGGTACATTATATTTAAATTATGTTCAGACCAAGGAATTATGCATCAGAGTCCACAGAATATTGTGAGACCGCTTCAAGAAGCCCCCTCCTTACCCCTTTTCCTCCCCTGGAGTCCTGACCAGAGGAGTATCAATATCTTGTGATATTTATTAAATTCTACTTATTTTAGTCCGCTCCCAGATTTCCAGTTTGCATCAGAGTTTTATATTACAATATTTTATGTTACTATAGAAGTTGTTGGGGGAGGAAAATCTGGAGATTTTGATAGCTGAGCTGGGCAAAGCTCTGGCTTTTGGTTGCCAGAAAAGCGTAGGAAACAGTTTTGCTTTGGTGTATCTTGGAAGAAGTTGCAGAAGGCTTTGTGCTGAGATGGGACTTCATCTCCTTAGCCATTCTGCTTTTGGGCAGGTGTCATAAACAGATAGCTAAGGGTTAATGTCTCTTTCACCTGGAAAGGGGTAACAAACAACACCTGATCAGAGGACCAATCAGAAAACAAGACTTTTTCAAATCTGGGTGGAGGGAAGTTTTGGGTGTGAGTCCTTTGTTCTTGGTCTGTTCTCTTTCTGGGCTCTGAGCGTGACCATAGGAATCTCCAGGCTTTCTAATCTTCTGTTTTCAAGTTGTAAGTACAAGGATAGTAAGACAATAGGTTTATATTAGTTTTTTTGGATTTACATGTGTGTAGTTGCTGGAATGTTTTAAATTGTATTCTTTTAGGATAAGGCTGTTTATTCATTTTTTCTTTTAAGCAATTGACCCTGTATATTGTCACCTTGATATAGAGACCATTTTATGTCCTTTTTCTTTCTTTTTATATAAAGCTTTTTTTTTAAGACCTGTTTGAGTGTTTTTCACTGGTTAAGGCTAAGAAACGAAGGGAGGGGGAAAATCTCTTTGTGTTAGATTTACTAAGCCTGACTTTGCATACCCTCTGGGTGAGGGGGGAGAGAGATTAGATCTCTCGGTACTTGTGTTTCAAGGACTTGAAGCAGGGAGTATCCTAGGGTCCCCAGGGTGGGGAAATCTGGGAGGAGGTAAAGAGGAGGAAGGGAAATGGTTTATTCCCCTTTGTTATGAGACTCAAGGAATCTGGGTCTTGGGGTCCCCTGGGAAGGTTTGGGGGGACCAGAGGATATCAGGCCCTAAAATTCCTGATTGGTGGCAGCGATATCAGATCCAAGCTGGTAATTAAGTTTGGAGATTTCATGCTAGCTTCTCATGTTCTGAACTCTAAGGTTCAGATCTAAGTAGGAGAGTTATGACAGCAGGGGCAGTGGTGGAATTGGATTTAGGGGATGGCAATCTGCATTCCTCATTTACCACATCAGTAGTATCTAGTTTTCCTATTATTTGCCATTACATCCAACAACAGTGGATGAGCCTGTTTGCTCTATGATTCTTCTATGATTCTTCTAAAATGATCAGCAGTAAAATAGCTAATGTTGATATTTACATCATAATAAGGTTTCATTCCCACTGATATGGAGGAGAGAAGTTGACACTTGTCCCAAAGCTATTGTTTTAGACTGTCTGCAGACTCAGGCAGACATCAGTGTAATTTGTGAATATGTGGGGTGTGTGTGTGTGTGTCGGGGCCAACCCACAAAATTTTGGCACCTGAGGTGGGGAGTTCAAATGACGCTCCTATGCCCCCTCGCTTGGGCCAAAACTTTGAAAGGTCTCAATTCTGCCTTCTTCCTGTTCTACTCTCATGGTACTGCTCTGCTAACTACCCCAATAAAGGAGAACTAACAACTTAAAATGCCTTGTTCAGAGAATTTAAGTAACACTTAATTTTCAAATGCCTGAACAGCAAATGCAACTTTTCTTCTCTGAATAGTAAACACTGGCATTTTTATCTGTTTGAATAATCAAAGTGATGCTTTCCGTGCCTTCTTGGTTGCAAAGATTTGAACTGCTTCCTGAAGGTCCTCAGTCTGGGCCAGCTCACGCTTTATTGAGATGATTCCAAGCTCCTGTGTCATTGTGGAGCATACATGTGTTTTTATTAACTTCAGCTTGGAGAAGCTGTGTTCTCTACTAGCAACTGTTACAGGAAGTGTTAGAAGTATGCGCAGAGCAACAAAAGCATTTGGAAAGAGGGTGGTCATTTTATTTGTGCACATGCATTCCAGAACAGCCTTTGAAGTTGATCCTGCTGAAGTGTTTCTTGAAAGGGCTTGCAGTTCATCATCTAAATCACTCGCATCAATATCATGCATGTCATCACGTGTCAACACTGTCTCTAGTGCCCTGCATTGCTGGTGTAGGTCTTCTTTGGGTATAGTGAGGAGTTTTGGAATATCATACAACATCCCAAATATATTGCTGTGTTCCTTGAGCTGCATGAAACATTCTTCAACTGACTGTATTGCACAATCTAGCACCTGGTTAAAGAATTCAACTTTGAATTGTTGTTTGGGGTCTCTTATGGGACCATCCTGTGCCTCATAATCAAAATGTCTTCTTCTTCGGTGACTCTTGTATTCTTCAATGGATGGGAAACTAGCTTCAGTGTGAAGTTCCTCTGCCAACTTCTGTGCACTCTTCAAAACGTTTTGAAATCCCTCATCTGACCGGTAAGACTATAGGTATGACTTTGTTTTGTCCAGTTGTTCCATTGCTCCAGATATATCAAGGTTAATACCTTGGAGTCTCTTGCTTACAACATTTATTTCAAACAGTATGTCATGCCACAACACTAAGCCACACAGAAATTTGAAGTTATGTATGTTTCTGGTGATTCCATTTCCCTCTGCCACTGTTCTCTCATGAACAGTTCCTGTCATAGCATTATCCTCCATAATGGCAATTATGGCATCATCTATCTTCCCAATTTGGTGTTTGATAGACTTTATTGCCTCCACTCGACTTTCCCATTGTGTGGCACTCAGTGGTTTCAGTGTCAGAGAGGATGTTCCCAGATGTTGCTTCAAACTTTGCCATCGATGAGTTGATGCAGAGAAAAATACATAGATGCTTTGAATTACATTAAAAAAGTCAACAGCCTCACTAGAAGCTGATGCTGCATCACTGACCACCAAGTTCAATGAATGAGAAATGCATGGGACAAAAAAAAGCTCGAGGATTTAACTCTCGGATCTGTGTCTGCGCTGCTCTGTTCTTTCCTCTCATATTGGCACCATTATCATAGCCCTGGCCTCTCATGTCAGCTATCGCAATTCCTGTATCTTTCAGTTTTTTAAGAAACATTTTTCATACCAGCTCCTGTAGCATCATCAATGTCAATACATTGTTGAAAATGCTCTCTGACAGTCACCATGGCAGGGAGATTTTCACTAGGTTCTGTTGTTGTTACAAAACACACCATTAATGTAATTTGTTCTGTATGGCTGATGTCAGGTGTGCATTCCAGAATAACAGAGTAATATCTTGCTGACTTCAGATCTGCCACAATCTTCTGTTTAACTTTTGTTGCCAGTAACTGTGTGATCTCATTTTGAATTGTTTTTCCAAGGTAGTGGTTTTTGTACATTTCTTGGGTGGTGACTGTTCTTAGATGCTCCTGGAGTATAGCATCAAACTCAGCCATCAGCTCCACAGTTTTAAGGAAGTTTCCATTATTTGGCACATATAGCTGATCTGAAGTGCCACGCAGTGCGAGGTTTTGGGTAGCAAGCATTCTCACAATGGCAATGAGCCTTTTCAGAACATTTTGCCAGTAATGAGACTCTGATGCAATCTTCTCTTGATGCTGATCAGCTATAGTGGCCTTTAACCTTAGTCTCATCTCAAGCTCTTTCCACCTATGGAATGCTCTCTGGTGATTTGCTGCCTTCTCATGGCATGTCAGATTTCTAGTCAGATTTTTCCAGTCCTTTGTTCCTGTAGAACCCAATGTGGCTGGAAAATTGGGCTGGAAGAGTTTGCAACAAAAACACTATGCAGCATTCTGGATTTTTGAGTACATAACCCAGGGCCTCTCCACTTTGTCACCATTGGAGATTTCACACCAGTAATGTGTTGGATGGAAACTTCTATTTTCTTTGTCTTTGGGGAACATGAAATTTTTCACTTGCTGTGGCCCTGCTGCTCAAGTGTGTCCACAGTCCTTGATCATCTCAACTTAAGGAACTAAACTCAGCTGCATATATTTCTTGCGCCTCCACCACACTCTTCTCCGATCTACACTTTTCTTCAGGAATGTGCATGGTTACATCCATTTGAGATGGAGATATGGATGCTGCAGTAGCTGCCAGGTCACCTGCACTCTGACTAACTGGAAGATCAGGCATCTCCTCACCACTCGCATCCTCACTGGGGCCGGAAGGCTTACCATGAACATTTGTGTCTATGTATCTCAGGAGAACTCCTTCCTGCTTAGATAGAAAAGCTTCCTTTGCTTGCTTTCTTTTTCTGAATGCTGTCCCAGAGGGGTATTTTCTTCTTCCACTCATGACCGCTGTTCTGTGACAGCTATAGTGGCTCTCAATACTCAATTGAAGGGGACAAATAAGCAGGCTGATAGCAGGGCCTGAGTGAAAGAAGATATCAGAGTCTTAAGGGCCCAACTGGCTCCTACTACTTCAGTTGATTGCCTGTTCTCCTCACATGGGTTCAGGGAAGCAGTAGGAAATAGGAAGTTCCCTGAGAAGCTGGTGTTAATCAATCTGTGTTCCGGGGGATGCTAGAGAGGTACATAAGAGGCTCCTCCTCCTCTCTCTCCCTGCAGCTGCTGCTGCTTTCTCACCTTATTCCCTCTCACCTTTCTCCTGCCTGCCTGTTATGTCTCTTGTGCCCTCCTTCCTCCAGCACAGAACTCCCCCATCTCTGTGCATCTAAAGCAGAGAGAATACATATGCACCAGCAGCAGACACAATTTTCTACACTCTGGGTCCTAGTGGCACCACTCCTGCCCCCACCAGTCTGGCACCTGAGGAGGCTGCTTCAGTTCACCTCATGGTAAGGCCTGCCCTGGAGTGGGGGTGGTATTTCAGGAGGCCATACAGGCTGTACATACTCTCTTGGGTGGCACAAAGCCTAGGGTAGTTGGATGAGGTTCTGTGGCCTGTAATGTGGGGAGGTAAGACTAGATGATCATGATGGCCCCTTTTGATCTTAAAGTCTATAAGTCTAAAGGACTCCCTGTGCAGCTGTGTGAAGGAGGGCATGGGGAAGTGCTGGGCAGGGTAAGGAACAAAAGAATTTCATCCCATGAGTGAATGGATTTTAGGGCTGCAGAAACTACTCCAGCCAGCAAAGTTGCTTTGTAGCCTGGATAGAAAGATTCTTCACCTTTTACCCCTACAGGCATCTTCAGTGACAGACCCAGTTTCTTAGGCGGGGGGCGGGGGGTGAGGGGTGTTGCTGTATATGTAGTTTCTTTTCAAGAGCTTTAGTGACATTATTAAAAATATTAATGATCTCATCCCAGAAAACATGAGCATTGCAACAGCGGAGTGACAGGGTTTGACTCATAAAGAACTATGTAGAGTCTAAACACCTATATAAGAAATGAGGTAGGTCAAAATTTGGGGCCTACCAACCTGGACAGTATCTCTTTACTTACTTCAACCAGGGAAATATTACAAAAATAACAAGACCATAATACAGTAATATCAGCCATCTCCATTTAGGCCTCCTTAATTTCATCTTGTTGGACATCTTTTTCCAAGCCAAAGTAACCCAGCATCCTTTGCAGGGTCCAATCCTGCAAGGTACCGAGCACCCTCAACTCCTGTGCTATTTTAGGGCATTCAGCCAAGTCAATGTTAGTCTTTACATCAACTTCAATGGGCTTTGTATCAGGCCCTAACTGTAAACTGATACATTCTCATGTAGGTAAGCTAAGGTAATGAAATTATTTATTTAAACGTATATTGTCTATGGTAATGTTATTTAGTTTAAATCAATAGTACTTCCTGATCCCTATGTAGATTTGCATAGTGCAATATTTAACCTTTCTACTAATGATGTTGTAGGTCTGGGTTTTAGCTTATTTTAAATTTCAACAAAAGCACCATTGGGTATTCTTTAATGTTATAGGAAAGGAATGATTAATTTAAGGTTCAGGTGCAAGACAGGGTCAGGAAAGAATTGTTACTGGTTATAGTGAGCATTTCAAGATGAATTTGTGGTTTGAAGCATCATTTTATGATGCATTTTCTATTTTGTTACCAGGGGAAGTATGATGGGTGACATGCGAGTGATCACAGTGTTTTGGTGCAATGTTCTATGATGGGCTTTTCATAAAAATTAGCTGACAATGTCATGAGTATACAAGTAAATTTATAGCTTTCATACTGGACTACCATTCCCAAAGCAATTTCCAATCACTTGGGCTTTTTATTAAGTTTATTGTTCTTTTATTGTTCAGCGGAGTGTAAGCAGTGAGATTACAAATAAATGTAAGTTTCACTGGGTATGAAGTCAAGCTTGTAGAATTAGGAAAGAAGCAAGTGAAGGAAAGCAAAAATTAATTTGAATCATCATTGGTGATATGAAAGACCACATTTTGACTTTTCTTGTCAAATACACATATTGTATACAGCGTCTGAAGTTGACATACTATTCATGTTAAAGTTGAAACAGAAAATTCAGAAACCAGGATCATTTATACTCAAAATATATTGATGAAGCTTTTGACTTTCTTACTGAAATTCATCACTGATTTTTTTCCCAGTTCACTTCCTACCTTCTTTGTTCTTATTTCTCACTATCGCTTGTAACATAACAGAAACCAACAAGTGAAGGACAATGAACTTTCTCACTTCAGTATCATTCTCATAGTATCTTCAGCATGAGACCTTCAGCATTTATTTCCCTCTACCTTTCCCCCCTCCACGAGTGAATGCTTTATAATTTTAGTTAATATCCCGACTAGCAGAGCAGAAAATCAGACTTATAGTTTTGAATGACACATTTTCAACTGCAAGTTAGTAAAAAAAATCATTTTTATGTGGGTCTTCAATACTTACACAGTTTTCAGGAAGCTTAATTAAAATGTGTGTTCTTTCCTTGTTATTACTACAGTGGACTCCACTTAAAACTAGATGCTGTTTGTCTGGACAATCAGACAATAACTGGGATCCAAAAGCAAATCGATTTGCTGTGTGGCTTGTGCTATTACTGAAGTTATAAATAAAATGATTTTTTCCCCCAGATGGCTCCCTGATGGCCTTGCAGTCTTCCCACTACCAGCTTTTTATCCCTGCTTTAACTCCCCCATGGCTTCCCTGATCCACTTGCCCCTACACCCTTGCTCTATTCCCTCTCTGACTCACTGAAGTCTTTCCCCAAATGGCACTTTGCTTCATATGGAAAAGAGACAAGCTTTCAGTGGTGGAAACAAGTTCAAACACAGTTAATGCAGCATCCAAGATGACTGTAAGATTCTTAACAGATTCAGCCTCCAAAAAGATTTGCAAAAGACACTATCCTGTTCCTTTCTATGACTGAACAGTAGTTTTTTATTATTGTTAATATTACACACCACTCAAGAGGGCGCTTTAGTCAGACAGCTAGATAATATCAAATGCTTTGCAACCCAAGAGTAAGGAATTTGAAGTTTTTACTTTTTCAGTGCCAGGTCGAGAAAACTGACATTTGAACAAGAGTTTGGTAGGAGACAATTAGTAATGGCCCACCCTGTCTCTGTAGAGGCTGTCTCGCATCTACCATGTATCTCATGTTGAGAAAACTCACATGCCAATTGTGTTTATTCATGAACAGTCCCATTGATGGGACTACTCATGATTAAAGACTGCTCACCTAGAGATCAGGCTCAGGCTGCACATTCATCTTCTAGTGTGTTTTGCTTAACTCAATCATTTAAAAGACTGAAAGGCTGACATTTTTCTACCAGGCCTGTTTATGTCATGGGTGAATTATGCCTTCAGGTATGTGGAAGGATTCCTGTTGAAATCAATGGAAAGCATACTCTTGATAAAGTTCCTCCTCTACCTTGATGGGTCCTGCGCTTATTGGCAGATTTTGCTAGCCCCAGAGATCTGCCTGTGTTTGATCAGGAGTTGGGAGGTTTTGGGGGGAACCCAGGCCCATCCTCTACCCTGGGTTCCAGACCAGGGCCCTGTGGACTGCAGCTGTCTAGAGTGCCTTCTGGAACAGCTACAATTCCCTGGGCTACTTCCCCATGGCCTCCTCCCAACACCTTCTTTGTCCTCACCACAGGACCTTCCTCCTGATGTCTGTTAACACTTGTACTCCTCAGTTCTCCAGCAGCACATCCTCTCACTACCAGCTCCTTACACACACACCTCACTAACTGGGGGTGAGAGCCTTTTTATACCATGTGTCCTGGTTAGCCTTAATTAATTCTAGTAACTTCCCAATTGGCTACAGGTGTCCTAATTAGCCTGCCTGCCTTAATTAGTTCTAGAAAGTTCCTGAGTGTTCTGGAATAGTACCTGTTATTTTACCCAGGGAAAAGGGACCTGCTTAACCTGGAGCTAATGTATCCACCTTCAATCACTCTCGTAGCCATCTGGTCCGACCCTGTCACAATACATATACAAGAGCAGAACATATCATCTTATCAACTCTTTATTCTCTAACTTGCCTCTTTAGGACAGCTGAAATCAGTAATTTTTATACTTTTTGTGTGTGTTTATTTTAGAAAATTGGTAAGAAGTAATCTACAAGCACACAGAAATAGTAATAAAAGGAAAACAAGAAAATGATAGGACTAAAAATGGCCCATATTTTTGCCATAAACAGAGTGGAAGTATATTGAGAAGTATAAGCAAAAATCAATAAAAAGTAGAATGTAAGGGCTATAGAGTTCAAACAAAGTGCATTCACTCCCTAGTTCTTATGAAGATTTTCCAATATATACATGGAAAATGTCATGAAAATCAGACTGTATTGTCATCAGTAATAATGAAGAACTAGCTATGCTTTTTCTCTTCATTTTAGCTATACAATTCTCCATAAATATACCACCTATGTAAAGGACTCAGTCTTGATCCTATTAAGTCAACTGCAAATTTCCAACTACCTTTGATGCAGGTTTGGGCCCTAGAAAATTTTTCTTTGTACATAATAAAGTGATATTTGTGATTTGATGTTAGACTGTCTCTTGAAAAATGCACAAGGAACAAAATTACAGTGTTTGGAATTATCGGAGGTAGCCCCAAATCCCTATCAAATGTAGTTCTCTCTAGAGAAGAATGGCAGTGCTCTTTTTCTGACTTGATTCTCAATTTTATGTATATCTGAGACCAGTGTGTTGCACAAAAGTTACTCAGTTGATAGATTCAATACATATTCACTGTTTGCGACTGAAAATTGTAATATTTTCTAATTTTAAATGCATTGGAATTGGCTCTAGGAGGACTCCATGCAAGACCCAGGGGCCGTTTTTTATTTCTCCTGTTATTCCTCCCTTTTCTTTACATTACCAAATCTAATTTATACTGGACTTCTCTTACTTCTTATGATAGTTTCATCTTCTCTCTGTCTGTCTGTCCTCCTATTGAATCTGAATACCTCCCAATCCTGCATTTAATTTATTGCTAATCTTATCAGTATGTGATTTCTAGCTACAATGAAAAAATTGCCTTTTTAAGGGTCTGATCCAAAGCCAACTGAGCCAATGGGGATCCTTCAACTTATTTAAATGGACTTTGGATCTGGCCCTATATGCCTTTCATGAACAATGCAGTAGGGAATCCAGTCTATCTTCGAGTCTGTTTGTTTCACAATTTTTTTAAAATAAAGTGTTTTTATTTTGCTCATCAAAATATACAGGAAGGGCTAAGAATGGAGACATCCATTCTGGCTCCAAGCCAAGATAATTTGGCCGAGGAACAAGTTTCCTATAATTTAAAGATTTGCTATAAAAAATAACCCATTGTTGTTCCAGTCTTTATTTGGCTGTTTGCAACTTTAAAAAACCCCAAACCATTACTTTTTAAATTAGTTTAGAAAAAAAAATCTTCAAACTCTCTTTCCCAGAAGATAGGCTGGCTCCTAAAAGAAGTTAGTCATTACAAACACACTCTTGATACAATGGCTGGCTCCAGAGCAGCAACCTTAGATCCAGTTTTGCAACTCCTACTCATGTGAATAATCTTTATTTATGTCCCACTCACATGTGTAAGGATTACTTATGTAATAAATGGTTGGAGGTTCTGGCATCAATGGAGGAATGAATTGAGCAACCACTGTAAAACTTACTGTTAGTGACTCTATGATGGATGTATTTTACAATTATTTTGGTGAGGTAATGATGTACAGCAGTGACACTGGATTTTAATAAGTAACTAATCATGTCTTTCATTGTCTTTGGCCTCCTTGTTTTTAAAATGACCATATTAATTAAATGAAAATATGCTGAAAAACTATCAAGATGGCAGAAGCAAACATTTAAATGGGTAGGAAGCATGGGATGGGGTGGGGAGAAAGCTTCATACTGTAAAATGTACCAAATATTTGAAAACTCAGGCTGATTGTAAAACTTCAAGATATTGATCCAATCCTGCAAATCTTATATTTCTTCAAAAAGGTTAGTAGTGATTGGATGTCTAACATAGTGAATGCCAGTGAAAATGAGGTAAGATCAGAGGCTAAAATAGGAAAAGAACTAGTTAAAAATTAGTTAGATGTCACACAAGGGCCTGATGAAATACATCCTAGAATACTCAAGGAGCTGACTAAAGAGATATCTGAGCCATTAGTGATTATCTTCAAAAAGTCATGGAAGATGGGTGAGATTCCAGAGGACTGGAAAAGGGCAAATATAGTGCTAGTCTATAAAAAAGGGAAGTAAGGACAAATCAGGGCTTTACAGACCAGTCATCTTAACTTCAGTACCTGGAAAGAAAATGGAGCAAATAATTGAGCAATCAATTTGCAAACACCTAGAAGATAATAAGGTGATAAGTAATAGTCAGCACGGATTTTGTGTCAAAGCAATCAAATTGTGTCAAACCAGCCTAATAGCTTTCTTTGGCAAGGTAACAAGCCTTGCGGGTAGGGAGGAAGGGGTAGATGTGGTATATCTTGACTTTAGTAAAGCTTTTGATACAGTCTTGCAAGATCTTCTCATAAACAATCTAGGAAAATATGGGATGGGTGCATACCTAGTTGGAAAACTGTTCCCAGAAAGTAGTTATCAGTGGTTCACAGTCAAGCTGGAAGGGCATATTGAATGGGATTAGTTCTGGGTCTGGTTCTGTTCAATATCTTCATCAATTATTTAGATCAGCGGTTCTCAACAAGGGGTCCGCAGCCCCCTGGAGGTCTATGAGCCCTTTCAAGGGGGCCGCGGGGCCCCACAGCTGAAATCCTGATCCAGGCACCCCGTTTCTCCCCCAATTTCCTTTCCCAGGCCCCAGCCAGGTCGGAGGAAGGAAGCTAGAAACAATGTAGTGGCACAAACAGCTACCTGACAGAAGAATTTCCTATCTAGATTGTACTGAGCATGCTCACCCAAACTGAGCAGGCTCAGTAGGTAACTGCTATTGGTGGGAAGTTGTGCCAGCTGCTTTTTTTCCATTACACCGGGCCGTGTGAGGCAGCTGCTGCTCAGGCGGTGCCATGGAGCAGGGAGCCGCAGCGTTCGCTCCTCTCCTGCTGGAGGAAACGCTGGTGCTCTGGGTTGAAGCTGCTGTTCAGCTCCTGAGTCCTAGCCTGCTTTGCTCCCACAGAGGCAGCCAGTAAGAGGCCCCCAGGTAGGGCTCCATGTTTGGCAGACCCCTCTGGGAACAGGAACCGCAGGGGAGTCCTCCCAGCACGCAGCCCCTAGCTGCACCCTGGCCTACCCCCCTACCTGCACACAGGCCCTATTACCCTTCTCCCTGCACCCTGAGCTATCCCCTGCCTGCACACAGTCCCTAGTACCCCTCTTCCTACACCTTGAGCGACCCCCCCCACAGCCCGTATTACCCCCTCCCTGCACCTTGAGCTACCCCCTTGCCTGCACACAGTCCCTAGTACCCCTCTCCCTACACCCTGAGCCACCCCCTCCCTGCACCGTGAGCTAAACCCTGCCTGCACACAGCCCCAAGTACCCCTCTCCCTGCATCCTGAGCTATGCCCTCCCTGCACCCTGAGCTACTCCCTGCCTACACACAGCCCCTAGTACCCTTCTCCCTACACCCTGAGCTACTCCCTTTCTGCAGCCTGGGTTACTGCCCTGCCTGCACACAGCCTCTAGTCACCCCCTCTCTGCATGCCACAGCCACCTCCTGTGTGCACATAGCCCCTAGGTACCTCCTCCCTGCACCCTGTGCTACCCCTCATGCTCGCACACAGCCCCTAGGAAAGATGTGTAGAAAGTCCAGAGAAGAGGAACAAAAATGATTTAAGGTCTAGAGAACATCACCTACAAGGAAATATTAAAAAAATTGGGTTTGTTTAGTCTGGAGAAGAGAAGACTAAAAGGGACATGATAACAGTTTTCAAGTACATAAAAGGTTGTCATAAGGAGGAAGGAGGAAAATTGTTCTCCTTAACCTCTGAGGATAGGACAAGAAGCAATGGGCTTAAATTGCAGCAAGGGCAGTTTAGGTTGGACATTAGGAAAAACTTCCTAACTGGGTAATCAATCACTGGAATAAATTGCCTAGGGAGGCTGTGGAATCTCCATCATTTGAGATTTTTAAGAGCAGGTTAGACAAACACTTGTCAGGGATGGTCTAGATAATACTTAGTCCTGCCATGAGCTCAGGGGACTGGACTGGATGACCTCTCGAGGTACTTTCCAGTCCTATAAGTCTATATTCAGTCAAAACTCTCATTCATCTTGGTGGTGGTTTACATTAGTTAGCTTTGCCTGTCTATCTGTATTTATCAACTTCTGACAATATGTTCAATCAATAAACAATATTTACACAGATTTTCACCTTTTGCTGGTTCTGCCTATGTGAATTTGAGTTACTAGGACTGAATCTCAGGAGGACAGCTTTATTTCATTAAACCTATGACTGCAAGCCATTTTGTTTCATGTGGAGTCTTTGGGAGTTCTAATATGTTTCGAGTAGGTAATGTTTCCATGGTTGTGATTCCATTCATAATCCATTATTTGGATAATTCCTCATTTGTGAGACCTGGAGAAATTATGGTATGCACAAGCATTTTTTGAATATTTATATAATGTCATAGCAGAGCTTGGGGTATCAGTTGTCTTGAAACAAAGAGGCAAGATCCTCAACAGTTCTCACATTTAAGTGCAAGTTTGATTCTTTGGCAAAAATGCAAATTACAGTGTTGGAAGATAAGGCATTATTGAACATGAGGATTATATTCTAAAGCAGTTGATTTAAACAGCTGTTGTCCTTAACAGGGCATCTGAATTTAGCATGAATATAATTTTACTGACAAGAACTACTTTGCAAGTTAAAAATTTTAGCATGGTTTAAAAAAAACCACTTAGCTTCATATGAAATATTTCTGTTTTTCCTGAACCATTTAGATTAAATGTCTTCATGGCAGTTTGAATGGTTGCAAACTCTTAACTTAAAGTTGTTCCCATACATAGCAAAGATAATGGTTCTTGTATTTATAATGAGGGCTTATACTGAGCAGCAATCTGGTCTGTCTGACATATATACTCCCATGTGGTCAAAATACAACATTCCTGGATGTTTTCCTTGTACCATTATTCACATCATACCTGAAATTCCCACTGTAGATTCAGCTTTAGAAGTTAATCTTTATTCATCTAAAAACTATTGAGTTTTGTTGCTAGTATAAAATGGCTGCTAGCTGAATTTCATTGGTGGGTGAATTATCCCTATATATTGTGGAATTCTTTTGTATGAAAGATCTGAATATTATTATTACTTTGCACCCACGTAGCAATTTTCATCTGAAGATGTAAAAATAATTTACAAAGCTAAGAATTATTCATCCTATCATACAGATGTGGAAAGTGATGAACAGAGAAGTTAAGAGATTTACCCAAGGTCATACACTGAGCCAGTGGCCAAACAAGGAGTAGAACCTAAATCTCTTAAATCCCGATCTCATGATACTAAGTAGTAGGCATTTCTGCCTGTAATATAAAGTGTAGGATTATGACATAATACTAATGTATAACAATAAAAATTATTATAATAACAATGTGCCTGAATTTCTCAATGAATAAACCATTTTAGACATCCAGGCATACATCATTAATATATAATAAACAGTAGCTTCAGTTCAGAATTAACCTTAAGGCTTTTTCTTTCCTCCTGGTTACTGGAATCATGTCATGACAAGACAATATTTGGACTGGGGGGGACAGAGGGAGAGAAAAGAGAATGAGAACTATCCGCTCTGTGAACTCTGTGTTTCATTGAATTTATGAAGAAGTATTGATTTTGGAGGCCATTTGCCCTTTTGCTCTCTGGCAGTAAGATGTAAATATTATAGAGAGGAATATTGTGGCATTCACTTTATTAAGGTGTTGAAATATTTTATGTAATACTGGAAATATTTTTATCTAAACATTGCATAACTGTAACATAAAAGCAACCAGAACCTTGCAGTGATTGCAGTCTGCAGCCAGAGCCCTGCCTTCCAAAATGAAGGATACCTTTGGTCAGTGTGCCACACCCCAGATCCTTAAACAAGAGCAGCTTCTCCACACACATGAAGGACCATGGAATGCTACAAAGTAGCCCCTGAATGACAAGATGGAGGTGAAACTCAAGGGTTTTTGGGTTGGGATTATGCATAAGAATAGAGAACTCATGCTTGGATATATGTGGAAAGACTGAGATGAACAAAAGTTTTATCAGCTGATCTAATAATAAAACTTCAGCACATATTAGTAAGCAAAGTTTATTAAACTAATTTGCAGTGCAGTGCAGAACATATCGGAAAAGGTCTAAATTACAATCAGGTATTTTTCATTCTTGGTGCCAGAACATGCTTTCTTTACTCAGTCAAAGAATCTTCATCTTCAGTGGTAATTTTGCTTTGACTGATCTGAGTAATGTTAAACCCAGATTCAGCAAGGTGCTTAAGCATGTGCTTCACTTTAAGCACAAAATTACTCACATGCTTAAAATTAGGCATGTGTTTAACAGACTTGCTGAATTTCCAGTTATTGCCAGCTCCTGCTTGCATTGAAGTCTTTGGCATAATTCTGTTGATTTCAAAGGAATCAGGATTGGGTTGTTCAACTGAGCAGACATCTGTTTTTTTGCAGCATAAGTTTGTTCTATGGAGCTTGAATATAAGCAAAGCAGTTTTTACGGAAAGAGTGTGATGTTGCTTGTATTGACTTGGCAACTGGGGAGACAGTGTTAGTGGGTGACCTTGAAAAATGTGATAAGTGGCAAGGGTGCTGAAAGGTTGAAGCACAAATGGGATGGTTAAAAGCAGGGATATTTCTAGCCTCTACTGACAAACAGGGGTCAAGACTTTCATGGAACTCTTCTCCATAAGAAGAAGCTTTTCAGCAGCCATGGAATATCCACCTCATTCTTCTCAGCTTCACAGACAAAATATTCACAGCTAAAGGGAGGATAATGTAAAACTTTAACCAATACTACCGCTTAAAACAAAAGCAAAGCAAAGAAAACCCTAAATCCAATGCCTATATTCTCCCTTTTCTATTAAAAAGATGAAGAAGGTGCTCAGATCATAATAAAATTATTACAAAAATGTAATAAATTTAGTGGGACTGACTAGAAACTCTCATTAAAGAGATTAAAAACTGCACACGCTAGGTTGAGGAAGATGTGAACAACTGTATCACTACATGGCAGACTCTATAGTAAGGAGAAACAGCTTAAGGGAAGGTTTGGAAATATTTGCTACACATCTTGCCATGTGAAATGAAGCAAACATGTCCCCACTGGTTCCAGGAAGTACGTGCATTCTTAAGTGCTTGTAGAAATGTTTATATTTTGCAAGAATGAGGCACAAAGTTTGGCTGGTAGTAATTTACTACTCTCAGCGCAGCATAAATTTACTATTTTTTTTTCGTAACTTAGTCCCTGATTCTGGAAAGAAAACTCTGTGGGCAGATCCCTGCACAGCACAGAACCCCACTGAACTCAGTGGGACTCCATTAGGTTCTCTTTGCAGAATTGGGGCAGAATTCTGAATTTGCAGGGTAGCCTACTTAGACTAGTATTCCTGAGTCCTCAAATATTTCTCCAGTCCATACTTCATGTTTTTGGAACTTTTAGATATTTTGCAGATTTCCTGCACTGAAACAATTGTCATATTCTAAACTGGCACGGCAGCAAACCAAATAGGAAGTTTTAGTTTGTGTGTAGAATTTGGAAGCAAGTTTTGTAGTAAACTGCTCCACTTTTCAGCATGAAAATCATGGGAACATATGGCCCTAAATGAAGATTAATAGAGTGCATTTGCTTTCTCTTCCTCTTAAGCACCCAGTGTAGCCCACTATCAGAAACCTGGTGTGTTCTGCTAGAATAATTTCTACGTAGTGGTGTGTCATCGATAAAATAAAATAAAATAAAATAAAATAAAAGCAATGAATTCAGCCTGCATATCTAAGTAAAAGAGATCATGATGAATCCACCTGCAACAGAAATGAAAAGTGCTATGGTGAATGTTAAGGAGTCCATTTATCTTGGTCAGCTATTTGGGCTAATTAAAATCTAGCAGGAAGATATCAAAAGTACAAGCAGATGAGAAGAAAGCATATTTGATAGTATTGGTGTCACATTAGCAAAAAATATAGCAAATACTATAAATTTAGCATTCATTAAAAAAATTAATCTGCTACTGGAATTATTTCCATTAGAAAGGAAGGGAGTAATTCCATAGCTTTATGCACTATTGCAGTAGGAGAGTATCATCTCTTTATGGATCAGAGCCAACAAGAAGAAAACAGGAAACCTGGGGGATGGGAGATACAAACTTCAGGAAAGAATCAGACTGTGTAACTCTTCTTGATGAATCATTTACATAAAAGACTGTTGTTTAACTGATTTCATATGCGCTGACTCCTGAGATGACATACTAATGTTTGGACATCCTGTATTATCTAGGATGGATCCTAACTAGTCCCAGGAATTATAGGGCAGACAAGCAGGAAGCAGGAACAGAAATGTATCATTGTAAGTGATTCCTAGGTCTCTAAGAAAAACAAGACAGTTCTGCCATTCAGTAATAAGAGAGTATTCTACAACGAAGACCTTTCTTCTTCTCTGTGGCTTAAAAAACAAAGGAAAAAAATCCAACTGATTGAATATTTTTGTGTTGCAAATGAGGAACAAAGCTGGCCGTGTCTGTGTACATGATTTTTAAATACTGTTGCAAAAGTGCCCTAGGAAATATCAACAGTCTCTATTTGATAGCCACGATTTTTCCAGCAAAATATTTACCATGTTTCCATGTTGTTCCTCCAAAAATCTCTTGTATTTCCAGTGGAGTTAAAAGGGGTGTCCCTCTTTATAGCTTTCAAATGTTGACATGCGCTAGCACCTGAGATAGCCTGGTGAAGAGCTCTGGGAAATGTTTCAGATAAAACCAATAACTCTTCACAATCAACTAAGCAATTGATAAAATGTACTCTGATTTTTTTTCTGTATTTTAGACATCTCCTTCTGAGGGATAACCTCATGTTTATCAAAGAAACATTCTTCCTGCTAAAGAAAACAAAGAGGCATTCCTCAAAATCTTTCTTGAGAATACCTGCTTTCTAGGAGTTAATCTCAAGAGAGTTTTTTAATAGCTGAAGGACTGGTCCAGCTTTCATTGGATGTGAGGAGGGCCCTACCAAATTCACAGTCCATTCTGGTCAGTTTCATGGTCATAGGATTTTAAATATCACAAATGTCATGATTTCAGAAATTTAAATCTGCAATTTCATGGTGTTGTAACTGTAGGTGTCCTAACGCAAAAGGCAGTTGTCGGGGGTGGGGGTGGGGGTTGCAAGATTATTTTAGGTGGGTTGTGGTATTGCCATCCTGACTGCTGGCAGCACGCTTCCTTCAGAACTGGGCTACCAGAGAGCGGTGGCTGTTGGCTGGGAGCCCAACTCCAAAGGCAGTGCCACTGCCAGCAGCAGCAGCACAGAAGTAAGGATGGCATGCTGTGGTATTGCCAGCTTTACTTCTGTGCTGCTGCCTTCAGAGCTGGGCTGTTGGCCAGCAGCCACCACTCTGCAGCCACCCAACTCTGAAGGCAGCAGGGCAGAAGTGAGGGTGGCAATACCATGACCCCTGTACAATAACCTTGTGACTCCCCCACACCACAACCCTCTTCTGGGTCAGGACCCCCAGCTTGAGAAATGCTTGTCTCCCCTGTGAAATTTGTATAATATAGGGTAAAAGTACAGAAAAGACCAGATTTCACCTGGGAGACCAGATTTCACAGTCCGTGACACATTTTTCACAGCTGTGAATTTGGTAGGGCCCTAGACATAATGGCAAAGCACCCACTAACTCAGTGGGAGAGGGACTGGGCCCCTTGTTAGAAACTGCCATTTGTGAAAGGAGTTGGGAAGAGAAGGAGCTGCAGGCCACAGCAACAGCAGCAATCACAAAGATTGCACCCTGTGGGATAAAGAGGAAAAGGAGCCTCAGGCCAAAACAGCAGTGGGAACAACAGAAGCTGCAGCTTGTGAGAGGAGATGTGAAGGAGCTGCAAACATAATAGCTTCAGGAGGAACAGAGACTGCAGCCCATGGAAGTGATTTGGAGAGGAAGGAACTGCCCACCTCAGCATTAGCAGCATGGAACACCAGAGACTACAACCTGTGATAGGCCCAGAGAAGGAGCTGCAGGTCAGAGGAGCAGCAGGAACAGCAAGTAGTAACCAGGATTCTGAGGAAAAAGAGCTTTAGGCCTCAGAAGTAGCAGCGCTGAAAAAAGGAATCTTAGGGCTGGTCCACACTACGGGGGGGAAATCGATCTTAGATACTCAACTTCAGCTATGTGAATAACGTAGCTGAAGTCGAATATCTAAGATCAGATTACTCAACCGTCCACACCGCGCGGGATCGATGTTCGCGGCTCTCCCTGTCGATTCCGGAACTCCGTTGGAGTTGATGGAGTTCCGGAATCGATATACTAGCGCTCGGGGATCGATATATCGCATCTAGATTAGACGTGATATATCGATCCCCGAGCAATCGATTTTAACCCGCCGATACGGCGGGTGGTCTGGACATGGCCCCAGAGAAGACCAAAGAAGCTGGTAATAATGAGTTAGAAACTGGAGTTTGGGGTATTTGGAGCTGTTTTGTCAGCTGTGTGGATATCTGTCTGTTTAGCATTATCAGTGACTTATTAGCTGGCAATTGTAACTGAATTATTTCTTTTCTCTCAGCTTTGCAGTTTGCCAACCCTGAAGGGTTCCAAATCATGAATCAGCCCTCCCCCGCTCCCCCCCCACCCCCCAGTCATGAGATTGACTTAAAAACTCACAAGATTTGAAAAAGAATATATTTTGGGTCCTTTTTATTTGCCTGCCAGTTCTTGAGCTATTAGGGTTCATGTTTTTCAAATTCCCCCCCCCCCCATGACTATAAAGATTAGGAATTTTCCTTTTTTTATTTTAAATGACAGCTGAGATTCTCTTGCCTTCACCTGACTCTATGAGCTAGGACTTTTGAGGAAAACACCAAATAGCATGAGAATCATGATAAAATCTTAAGCCTTGGAAACATGGTTACTATATGTATATTTTCATATTTAAATAAGCACTGCTTGGGCCTCAAGTAGAACATTCCTTTAAAGCTGTGTGATATGGGAGTACTAGGCTTCTAGGTGGAGTTTAATTAAAAAAACAAAAACTAAAATTAATCTGTTCTAGACATGATACTTATTTTAATCCTAACTATAAGCAAAGATATGTATACACTGTCCTATTCAATACATAGCATTGTTTATTTGAAGAACTTTCATTAATTACCACTTTAATGCATGTTTTTAAAACTTCTCACTCCTGGAAAGGATTGAGTTACTCTCCTCTACCTCTCTGCCACTGAATGTAATGAAAATCTCACACACAGCTATAATTTATAGCACTAAAGGTAGGTTAAATTGAGGGGTTGAACTTCTTGGGTGCATTGCATTAATATTTCTGTCACTACTAACAATTTATTTTGAACCAAACACAAATATTAACGACGAGTGAATAAGTATAAAATGACACAGAGAAAGCTGATATAATGAGTACAGCTTTTTTCCCTGAGATGTTCTTTCCTCTGCTCTCTTATTCTGGGGTTCTCAAAAATGTGAAACTAAAACATCTGTAGTTGCCAAGGCTATTTAAAGAATTTCTATGTTTTGCACTTAGTTAATGAGAATGAGTTACTTTTCTGGTACTGTCAATTCCTGTTCATTTCAAAGCAGCATGTTCAGAATTAGTTTGGCTGTTCCTCCGTGGTGTAGGTCAATATAAGTCAATATTACTGCTTTGTAGAACCTGTTCAGTGTGTCTTTCACTTTTCATGTGAAACAGCACTGGCAAGTAACAAAAACATTTTCCAAGCCAAATCTGAAGATAAATACAAATTTATTATTTTTAACCCCTTGATCCCATTGTGATCCTAGCTACATTGAATCTCTTTATTTTGTGGTGGTTATAAATTGAACTCCATCTCTTCTTCATGTAGTTTTGGGTTCAGATATGTCCTCACTCATATTTTAAAAGTATCTGAATTTAAAGACTGTAGTCACATATAAATGAGGCACGTACAGTAGAACATGTGAATTACCCTAAACTGATTTGCTTAGAAATTTAAGGGTAGTTTTTTTTGTTTGTTTCAGGTGCAATGGGCCTTATATTTACAAATGGCTTAAAAGTAAAATTTCAGGTTGGGACTTTGTCATTCATGGTTTTGTGTAACTGTGTATTTAACTGAACCTCTTGCTCACAATTCAAATCAGGCCCTGGTCAGTGGCTATTCTAAGGTGAGTAGGTGGCCAGTTCCAACACGCTAGGACAGTATTTTCTTTCTCAACTTCTTGCTGATACTGTCTTCCTGTGCCACTGTCCCTTGTGTCATCCAAAAAAACTATATTCCTTTTATATATCTAAAACAATGTAGAAATGTTGTTTGATTATATCTGTTTATGACAGCCTTTTCCTATTTGAAAATGGGGATGACATTTCCAGATCCTTCCAATGCATTTGGCACTTTGTAGAGGTTTCCCATTCACAATCCCTAATCTATATTTCCCTTTACTCAAAAAAGCAGAATCCAGCCAATTCACATCTCCATCAATCTCAAATTACACCTATGAAGAAACTGATTCTCCTTGAATATACACTGAAATTTCAGTGGTCTTCATTCATTGTTGGCTGCACTGAAATCAGACGCTGTGTTTAAAACTTTCTTCTTTAAATGTGAAAAAAACAAGAATCAAGTGGAGCTGTAATATCTACTATCTCTTCCAGTGTTTCCTCCTTCCTTTCTAGTTCATCTCCAAACCTTAAACTCTACAACTATGCATTAAATATGAAAGTATCCACTAGTATCCAAACTTCTTCTGGGTCTGATTCCAGCTACCAGCGCACATAAGGTCCTTGAGGCAGGAATTGTGTGTTCCCATGTGTTTGTAAAACAAATCCTGAATAGGATCTACCACAATACAGATCATAAGTCATAATCATTGCTGGATTGAATCAGTGTATCTGGGACAGCAATTCAGTCTAACCAATGCTGCTAAGATCAGTGCACCTTCTAGGTCATCACTGTCCTCTCTTGTGGTATCTCTTACTACAGGACCTGCAGACTCTCCAGACTGTGGTGAACTGGACACTGCTGGGTTGGTGGAATCCCTCTATTTGCTTTTTCTCTACCAGGATCTTTTTCATCTCCACAGACTGATAACCTTCAATGTTATCAGTCAACTCTGAATTATAGTTTTATTTAAACCAGATGAAAGACTGAACCAAGAATGGAAATCAAGAAAAGTACCAACTTTATTCTTATTTCCGGGGAGTCCTATAGAGGAGGGTAGTATTCCCTACAGTGATAGTATGGCAAATTTCATGTGGAATGGATAACAACATCCAAGCAATTGTAATTTACAAACTTGAGCCTGGCCATCTGTCATCGTCACTTATACCCAAATCCTGCTCAATTTATGCAAAACTCTGACTGAAATCGTGAAAGTAGAGCTACCTTCAAGAGCCAAACTCCATTTGCCTTATAATCACAAAAACTGGGAATTTTGCTCAGAAAAGCCCTAAGAGCTTGACTAGGACAAGTCCATCTATCTCCTTGAATTTGTATCTTATCCTTGTTACATCAGGTAACAAAACCAAACCAAACTGCAAGCATTTGGGAGTGAGGAAATTTTGAATTAAAGATTGCAAGTGTGATGGCTGCCTTCTTGGCTGACATGTGGAGATTGAACTGGGGGCCTCTAGAGTTAAAAACAAGAACTACTACCTCTTGAGCTAAAGCTCTGTAGGTCTGTTACATCTCTATTTTCTGTGAACTAGCATAGAAAGGGGACTTGTACCACATGCTCACCAATAGGTTACCCAAGGATTTAGCTTTATTGGATGCTGACCCTCACCTAACATCATATACCACCACTGAAAAATGGTAATTTGCTGTTTAATGTATGAGAAATAGATTATCACCAAAAGGCAGATTAGACTTTAATCCAGCTTGTTTTATTTATGAGAGACTGTGTAACATGTCACGTTGTTATGGAAAATCTGCTGGGAGGACCATAGTTCTGTTCTGAATGCCACCCCAGGAATGAATTTGCTTGTTCCTAATGTAAAACCTACCTTCTCTGATCTTGATGTTTTTTTATTTACTACTTCATCTTTTTGGAGCTCTTTGTCAATAGGTTTGCAAATACTGTCTGTTTAGTGAGGAATTCTTAGGAGAGTTTTTTTATGTGAGATGTTTTCAGTTATCCTTGTACTTACTACTTAATGTGCAATGTTTATTTATTCTTGTGTTGTATGATTGCAATAAACTATTGTAGCTTTCTGTTTCTCCTGATTAAATACAGTATTTGTTAAATAATAATGAACTGGTCCATTCTCCACACATAATGTATGGCTTTCATATTTCTGACACTTTGGAAGATATATGAAATGCTGATATGCAAGAGAAGGTTTGTAAATCAAAGGGAGTTGGAAAAGATTTTGATTTGCTTTCAGGCAGAGGGTCATCTTTACTATTACATACTCTGTGGATGGTTTTGCCTTCCTTTTGGGCATAGAGGTTCTGGTCTGAATAGGCAGCTGCGCCTAAGGGGTCTTCATTAACAGCATATGAAAGAAAGATTTTAAGAGGGATGACTCATCATCCAAGTGGAAGGATTTGTGTGTACAAATACTGGATCAAGGGCATATGCCCTTCAAGATTGCATGTGGCATCTTCATCCACATTGGTTTTAGTATAATGATTGATTATTGGTCCCCGTAAGGCTACAATCGAGGTGCAATGATTTTTTCCTAATCTGACTACAGACATCCTGGCAGCATAATAGTATATATTGTCATTTGTGCTGTTTAATTAAATTATTGTTTTCATTTTCATGCAAATTTAGATAAGTTATTTTTGCTCTTGAGTTGTGTGTTTAATAATGCTTCAGATTTTTATAGACATGACAGTAATGTGTTAACTTCAGTTCCTGGGGATGTCACTGTAGCAAAGCATTTCTAAGAGCTTCTGTACAGTAGAGTCCAGCAATTCCCACTGATTCAGTAATTCATGTGCAAGGTACTCTCATACCTCCTCTTCATTTTATTCTCAGTATTCCACAGAGCAACCTCATCTCCACCTATCAATTACTGTGGTATTAATTTCTTTTGCAGTATATATCTCTCTGACTTAGCTGTTTGTCGCGTGTTTAACATACTTCCCTGAGTAGGTTTAGGCCAGAATTTAATATTGTGGGTTTCTTCATGTGCTAATGCCATAACAGGTTTTTGTTTTTTTTTGTGGACGGGGGGCAGTGTCTATAGGAAGATTTCTTAAATAATGAACAAAAATAAGATTTTAAAAAATTGTCAGAAGAGTACCCACCAGAAACTGTGCAAACAGGAAACCTTTTGATTATGTTCACTGGTGCAAAATTAGTAAAGAGTTTGAAATTGTCTTGTGCTTACGGATTCTATTGTTTCAAAGAATAATTCCATCTATTTTAACATTTTCAAGTATAATTCCATTGGTAATAGCTCTTCCTTTGATTGTGAACTACGCTAATTGAAAGGTGTGGTGCCGTGTCTGTTTTGGCAGTTATGCTTATATCTTTTGTTTAAAAACTCAAAGTGTTGGCTTTCCTGTCCAGCCTTCCTTAGTATTTTCTGTTTTGGTGATGTGATGACAGACTTACAGTGTGTTTCCTTGTGTGTATGGTAACAGATGTTTATGTGAATAACAGACTTTTTTATGAAGGCATACACTTTATAGCCAAATACTAATTAAAAATAATTGCATGTAAGCATTTTTGTTTATTCCCTGTTGTGCATCTTTAATCATTTGAAATCACCTGCAGTTGAAAATTGAGGCAAAGATTTGATACTGCAATTATAAGAGGCCATCTGACTCTGTATTAGAAAGGAACAGCAACATACTTGGAAAGAAAATTGTTATAAAATATCTGAATGCCTGGCTTCTTCGAATTTGCTCTTATTGGTCAAAATATCAATGCATTATTGTGTTAAACTAACAGGAGTTTAAGGTATCTTATCTTCTAAACCAATGTTTCTTAACTAACATCCTTTTCAGGAAATATTCTGTGCCCTAATAAGCTCATTACAAATATATTTTAATTAGATGAGTAACAGATGGTTCAGAGTAAATATGGGCAGTAGTGAATATAGTACTTTTTTTTTAAAGAATAAAATATGCAGGTTCTTTTTAAAGACTCAGCATCTTACTTTGTTTAACTGAACCAGCCATTATGATAAAATCCAAAGTGGAAACTATTGACAAGGGTACTCAAATTGGTAAAAGAGCAAAAAAACAAAAACTGGGTTAACAGAACTTTTCTGGTATATCATTGGCTTATCTAGTAGCCTACTTCGTATTGAAATGAAGCACATGTGGTCTCATGATTCAAGACTGTATTAGTCTCTGCATATAGTTGGGCAAGATTTTATTTCAAATAAAATGCCTATTGGTGAGTGACAAGGCCTGATATAAAGCCCACTGGAGTCAATGTGATTTCAATGATTTCAATGGGCTTTGAATCAGGCCCATAAAGTAAATGAGAAAATGTTTATAAGGGACAAATTGTGGCATTTAGCAACAGGTTTGCTTAATTGCAGTGTGGAGCTACAGTACCTGGTGGATGCTTCCTCAAGGTGAAACACAACCTCCACAGCTACACCCTTTCTTGCAGTACTTCACACATTGCCCATGTTGGCAGCCCCATTCCACTTCATTCCTCCTTGTTCCCTGGGGGCATATGAGGGAGCAGTCCTCAACACAGTCCTCCATTGCTGGCTCCAAACGTATGGTTCCTACAGCTATCATACACTGTTTACAAATAATATGTCAGATACCTTTTAGAAACGTTAACAATATAATAATAATAATAATAATAAAAAGTATATGAGTGAAATTATGGAGCTGCACCACCAGGGAATTTAGCCTAGCGATTCTAACTGAACAAGTTTCCTGTGCTTCACACATTATACATTGTGGGAGAAGAGTGAATGGAAAGGCTAGATAATCAACTCTTTTGGAGTTTCACTGCTAAGTGAAAGATTCTATATGTTTGTGTGCTGGGAGGGGGTTGGGGAGAAGGAGACTTGGGGATCATTGCGTGACTGAATGCATTATCATTTATGGGGAAAAGTACCAATCTTTTGTTGACTTTGGCTTTTACTTAGAGAATTCCTGTGTAATTGTGTTTTTTTTTTCTGTTTAAACAAACTAAAGCTAAGTCTTATGTAGCTGGAACTGTTATTTTCACTATTGAAATAAAATATGATTGGCTAAGACAGAGAACAGCATCTGCCAAGTTTATATTTCTTGCTTTGATAATCGTGCTGCTGAATTTCGGGTTGGCAATGCAGATCTCAAAACAATAGGGTGGAAGAACACCATATTGCAAAGGAATCATGATGAGAAAAAGAAGAGCTGAACCAAACTTTTTGACATAGTTCCACTCTTAGCGATAAATCTGCTGTGGGGCAGGTCTCAGACAGATTGATATCGGACACTCAGTAGAACTGAAGGATTATTTTGGCCGTAATGTAGAAATGTTAATCCCCTGTATACTTACAAGTTCCTATCAGTGTTTCCGACTGACTCCACCCCAGCTTTAAGTTGGGGCAAACAGATCTCCTAATGGATGCAAGACTTGCCAAAAAAAAAAGTTTTTGTTATTAACTCAGCACTCCAAATATTTGAATTAAACTGTGCTGACATTGGATGAAATGACCATTTCGACTCAAAAGGTATTATGTCCCTTAGAAGTAGAATAGCTGACACAACAGCCTCCTCAGCTATGGAAACATCTGTTTTTTTGGCTGTTGTATGATACCTGCTTTAATACAGGCCATCTCTTAAACTAGCAACTGTTGATGGAAAGCAGTGTCATGAGTCAATACGTGTCATTTAATTTACAAGCACATGCAACAGGCTATGAAATTTTGCAGCCCTTACTGCTATCTTTTGGAACCTAACATTTTGGTAAACATGACTTGCTAGAGGCTCCAGCAGAAGAATTGCCTAATATTTGGCCTTTTGTGACATAACATTTCTGGAAAACTTTATTTCAGATAATCCCTCCTGGAACAATATTTTGGATTAATTATTGTGGCTCTGTTCATTCAGCACAAACATAAATGTGCTTTACATCATGTTATTGCCAGTTAAGATAATACTGTGTGCATCTGAAGAATAACCACAGGCTCCTTCTTATGTTTGGTAGCTGCCACAAAAACAAGCAAGACTGCAATCTTTGAGCAGGCAGAACTAATTTATCACTCACCTACCTGGCCAAAAGGGATTCTTGTAGTAACTGGATCCTCTCTGTTTTCCTGACTTGGCTGGAAAGGGGAAGAGGATAACCTTCTGGATGGCCCTGGATCTCTCTTCAGGGATGAGAAAAGAATGGAGCTTCCTGGCCCCAAACCATTCCTGATACATGGGAAGAAGGAGAGATAGTGTCTAGTCAGCCACTGAGGGGAGAGGGTGACTCACTGAGCATGTGTGTGAGAGTGTTAAAAGCAGTGGTGAGCTGGAGCTGGTTCCCAAGAACCCGTTGCTAAAATTAGACCTCTGTGGAGAACCAGTTGTTAAAGGGCCAGGAGGTGGGCAAAGAACTCCAGTCTGTGGGCTGGACCATCCTATTGCTCCCAGGATTCCCAGCTGGGGAGACTGAGGCTCCCCTGGCCCCTCCCTGACTTCCCCCCAGCTGCAGAGTGGCCAGCCGCCGGCACTAGCTGGGCCGCTCAGCTGAGCTCGGGAGGAGTCCTGCTGCCGCTTTTTAAGCAGCCCGGCAAGGTGTGTGTATGTGTGTGGGGGCTGCTGCAAGCTCCAGGGCTGGCCGGAAGGGAGGGGGCAAGGGGGGCAAATTGCCTCAGGCCCTGCAGGGGCCCCCGGTCCCACGAGTATGTCTCCTCCGGCCCCTCCCCTGCTTCCCCCCCCTTGAATCAGGACTTTTTATAGAGAATCAGTTGTTAAGATTTTGACAGCTCATCACTGGTTAAAAGACAACAGCAGTGCTCAAAGTATGTTAATGCTAATATGACAATTATCATATCCAAATCTTCCTGACTTCCAAATTGCTGGTCCCATACACATCCCTAGAATTTGTGGATTAAGATTTCAGTGGATATATATCTAGAACACAGACTTACCTGGTATATAAATATGCAGTTTATGTATACATAAGCACAGCTATGGAACTATATAGATAATAAAGAAAATAATGAATTTTTCCATCATTTCCAATAATAACCACCTGAATAATACCCTTTTCATTTGCAGTTCTCATATCTGTTGTCCACTAAACCCATTGTCCTGTAAGTCCATTAACATAAGAATCTTATGATTGTAATTATTTGTACTGACATGATAGTTTCAGTGGTAATGTGTGACCTGTCCCCGACATGTTCAGACTTGCATGGGATAGGGTTAATCCACATAATTTCTTCTAAAATCGATGGGAGTTGAGTGGCTAAATCCTGACCTATGCAACTCTTTGAAAAGTGAGAGGCAAGTGTGGTTTTGTTATGCTTCAAGTGTTAGTTTTGGCTTTGTGTCACTGAAGCAACATCAGAGCAGTACTCTTGAGATTGCACATAAAAGCCACTTGGAGGCGGGCGGGAGGGACGGAGCAAGAGTTAGTGCCCCATTAACATAGTGACTACTGCTCCGTTTTTGAAATTATTTAGTGGCTGGTCTGAAAACAGGATATAATAAAAGCAATATTCTTGCCAATAGCTGATGGAGATATTCTATTTGCTCAAGTGGTAGCTACATATATTTCTGGAGAAGGAGCTTCCTTACATGTTAACAAAGAATCATGTTGGTTGGCCAGGGCCCAGTTCTTAGGTCTAGTACAACCCCTTTGTGACACTCTGGTGGTGCAAAGGAGCCATAATGATGACTTAATCAGCTACCTAGGAATTACCCCCCAAAAGAGGAATTCTTGGACATGTAGTCCTGCAGAGCCAGTTTAGTGAATCTGTGCTACTACATTTCAGTCCCCTGTCCAGGGGGCATGGCTGGGAAAATGGTGAGCGGCTATTGCACCTGTGTACTCCAGCTTTTCCTGGCTACCAGAGCACACTTTTGGGCCAGGCTGCTTTGAAATAGTGGTGGGCTGAACTTCCCCCCGGGACAGCCCCAAAACTAGGTTCTGCACTGTGTCCATCTAGGCCAGACCTGAGAATTGAGACCCAGGCATTTTATTTCCACAACTAAGCTACATTATTAACTCTAGAACTGTATAGAAGAGAGATTATATTTTAAAGATCTGTATATTTTGCATATCTCTATGGCAAAGGTAGACAATATAATTTAAAAACCTTTTTTAAAATGTGTCTGATTTGTGAACTTATATGCTAATTTCCCCCTCAGTATAAATATAAATGAAAGTGTTACAGGACCCTTAAAAGTTGGGCTATTATAAGGGAAATGCTAACAAATTCTCAAGTATAGTGACATTGCTGGGCTGTTCTTCTAATTTAAAAATAGCTAGGAATGACCTTACAAAGTTGCAGCTGTAACATTAAATGAAAGTAAAATTTGTGCTGCTATTGCAGAGGGCACTCTGCACAGTTTTGTTTATGTTGTGACCTAAATTAAAATGGCAATTTGTTTTATTTTGGTTTGTTTTCTAATTAGTCAGAACTGGTGGGAGTAATTTTATAACAAAACATATCAGTATAACTGAAGCACAATTGCTAAAAGAAGATCTGATCGTTAAGGTAATTAAAATTTGAGGTCTTGAGGTACTTGACCATGTCACTATACAGAATATTTACAGCAGTATCCATGTTTTCAAGAGGAGTAATTTACCCACTTGCATTTTTGGAAAGATTTCAATTATTTTTTTGTTGCTGTGTATAGGCTTACAGCGTTCTCCCAACCATGAACAGTTTGGCTGGCCTTCCTGGACTATGAGCCTTTCAGTTCCATAGCTGAATTCAGAGAAATTATGTACAAAAGCTTTATGGAAGTATAGAATGTTTTAGCACATTTAATGCTGCATTTGTTATCTTTTATTCTGTGTGCCATTAATTTAGTAAGCAGATACCTATCTTCTTTTCCCACCAAGAGCCATATGTACATGAATAGATCCTGGAAAAACTTCAAGCATTTTTTTATTTGTCATAATTTCAAAAAGAGCAGAATACTTAGGATGGAATTAAAACATGACCTCAGAGGAAAGCAAAATTAGAATAAGTAGGTGCCGAGAATGTGCCTTCAGTGCTTTGAAAGAATGCTATATCAAACGTGCTTTGTGGTCCATTTAAAAACACAGGTGCTTAACCTGATTTGAAAATTGTAAATAAAAATGCAATAATATTTGAGACGATAACAGAATACATGAGGGAGAAAAAAAACTCATCACAGCCTTGCCAGTGGCTCTGTTTTAGAGAGGGTTGGGAGGGACCCTTCTTCCTGCCAAGGTAGTGGCCACAGTTGCAATCCTGCTTCTGCCAGCCACTAAAAAGAGGCAGGGAAAGGCAGGATTTAGGGCTTTGAACTTCCCCCCCACCTTGGCTCCAGCCAGTGGAGTTTGCTGGTGATGTAGGGGAGTAATGCATCATTCACACTGCACCTTCTTAATGCTCCCTTTGGAGCTTTGCATTTTCCCCTACACAAAGGTGTGTGTAGTGGTACAATCTGTCCCTAAATGTTTTTAGTGTTCTGAGATCTGCAGAGGGAAGGTGCTATATAAACGTAAAAAAATATTGTTATTATTTAAGGAAAAATTTGCATCAAGTTTGCATCAAGTTTTTAGGAAAGTCAAATTTATTATTGTTTATTTTTATATAGTGGATAAGACAGGAAGGTGGAGTGTTTGTGCCTCTCACACAGAAAAAGAACATTATCGAAGACTTTTGCATAGAAACATCTAAGTCAGCGGTTCTCAAACTTCATTGCACTGTGACCCCCTTCTGACAACAAAATTAACGACATGACCCCAGGAGGGGGGACCGAAGACTGAGCCACCCGATCCCCACCACCCCGTGTGTGTGTGGGGAAGCTGAAGCCCAAAGGCTTCTGCCCTGGGTGGAGGACCTGTAACCTTATCCCTGGGCGGTGCGGCTTAGGCCTAGGTTTCAGACTTGCTTGGGCCAATGGCCAACACCAGCCTTTGGCGACCCTATTAAAATGGGGTCGTGACCAACTTTGGGGTCTTGATCCACAGTTTACAAACCCCTGGTCTAAGTCATATGGTCTAGTTTCTGCTCCCTCACTGTCTTTTACAGCCTACTTCTGCATCTGCCTAAAGTTAATTTCAAATCTTTACAAAACATATTCAATCTTGGATACATGCTTGAAATGTACTCTTTGCAAATATCCATAAAAACAGAGCTGTTGCATAAATGTTTGCAGAGAGTGAGCAATAAAAGGTCTGATTCAGTTTAATTTGAAACAGTTTCTAATTTGGCTACCTGCCCTTGAACAGCCTTTTGCAATCTTCCACCATCCAGAGCCTTTTGTTTTTAAAGGATGAATTTGCTTTGAAGCAAAGCTGCACTCATATTCAGCACAGCATTTGGAAAGATCACACTATGTGAAAACACTTCTCCAATTCATATAACATTTTTAATGAAATATTTGTAATATCCGGAAACAATCAGACATCGTTAAGTAATTTCGATCAATTGTATTGATATCACTGGAATTGTCAATGGGAATTTTCTGTTATGGGGAGTAGAATTGCTTTGAAGTGAACCACTGTGCAGGTCAGAAAGAAACACTTTTCCCTCTAGCCATATCCTTTTGTTTTGAACTTTGCTCAGTACTCCAAATTGCAGGAATTTTTTGATATCATTCATTTGACCAGATCTACCATTTTTAGTAACCCATTATTTTAATAACTTTTATACTAGTTTGACATCTTTGTCCACATTGATGCCTTTTCCGTTTGCTTATTTTTACTTTCTGCATTAGTTATTTTAACATTATAGTAAAAGTCAGTTTTATATGTGAACAGCTTCTTGCATGTTCTTTTTTTTTCCAAGCAAAACTGTATACATTTCAATCATATTTAAATTTCTCTCCTTACAGATGTGCCCCGACTTGTTTTATGTACCATGTGTGGCTCAAATGAAGACCAGTATTTCAGGTTTATTTCTACTTTTGCACGCTGTTACCCATCCTAGATATTCCAGCTGTTCAGTGCATCAGTCCCCTTTTATATTTTGCATCATCTGCTTCTGACCCAGGTTTGATACCATCACTGTCATTTACTATGATTTGATCTACATCACACATCGAATATTAACAAAACAAATGTTCACAGTGTGATAGTTACAATACTTACAACATTCGAGCATATCACAAGATGCTGATCATTCTCCCACTCCTTCATGGACTGTATTAGGTATTTATGAAGATATAATCTGGTATACCGTATTCTGAATATTGTTTTTATTACATAAATCTTGAAGGTGAATGCTGAGATTTGTCAGAGTTTTTGATTGCCAGAGAAGTTGTGGTGAAAAAAGACAGTAAGGAATATGCTTTTATTCTGTTGGAAATAAAATCTAAATGGTATTAAATTCTTCATGAATAACAGTTGGATACAAGATTGATGATTAACTCATTTGTTTTTATTGTCTTATGTTCAAAAAAATACTAGAGACTAATTTAATTGTTTAACATTAAGCATATCATCTAATTCTTCATCAGAGTAATTATTTATCTTTGACAGAAGAGCAGTAACAGTCTAAAGCATAGTATTTAAATTTGTGTTCATAGTCACAGAAACCAGAGATGGAAAAGACCTATTAAGTCTTGCCATCACACTGCTAGGGCAGGATTGTTTCTTACAGTGCATTTTCTAATACTTTCCCTGCTCTATTTTTTAAAAAGCCTTAGTAATGGTGCTTTGACTGCTTCTGTTAGGACACTATTACTCAGTAATAATGTGTATGCAGTATTAGTTCCATTAAACTAATATTATGCTCTGGGAAAAAATGTAGTTTTCACTGTTTTCTTCATCTGATTACCTATCTTCAAATAAATATTATTATACTGATTTAATTCTGTTCCTTTTTCATTATTTAAGCAAAGTTACACTGTTCAAGACCATTAATCTTGCATTTTTTTCATCGTAGTGTAATAGCTCATGCTGCCCAACAATCATTATCTTAGTGCCACTTGTCACAGAGTTTTCTCTCCATCAATCCCACTTCAGAGTTACGGGTCTGCAACAGCACCCCTCATTCTACTGGGGCTTCTGGCCTTCTTCATTCTATTCTAGTGCCAGATCTATTGGGATTCTGCATTTGAGATCACAGCCCTTTCACTACTGTATCTTCAGTGTGTTTAAGAGCCTGAGTGAAAAATCCTAGAACTGCTCTACAGTCAATTTTCTCATTCTTCTATGCAAAGCTAGTGTTTGCTCTTCTGGTCTCTGATGTTGTCACTCCATACACTGCCACAGAACACACAAAGCCAGTGATAAGACCAAACTCATAAAATTAGGGCTTGAAAGGTCAAATACTTAGATTACAACCGTAGAGCCTAATTCTGTAAAGTACTGAGCAGTGTCAAATGATATTTAAGTCAATAGACTAGATTCTGCCCTCATTTTCACATAGTATAAAATCCAGAGTAACTCCATGGACTTCAGTGGAATTATTCCAGATTTACTTCATGTAACTGAGAGCAGAATGGGGCCACTCCATCCTCTGATGCTTTTAGACTCCATCAGTAGCTAACAACTTCATGTGTTGGTGATGGGAATATAAATATAAATATATTCCCATCACCAAGACCAATACAGCCTCATGGAGCAAAGTATTTACAGTGTTTCTTGCCCTGAACCACAGGTCCAGGGAGGATCAGACATCTCCCTTCCTTGAGATTTCAGCACATACTGGGCTCCACTTGGTCAGGTCCTCCCAGCTTACTTCTTTTCTATGTCATCTTTTATACCCCTTAACTACTCTTGGGGGGAATTCTGCACCAAAAAATTAAAAATTCTTCACAAATATTTTCAAATTCTGCAAAATTCTGCATAGTTTGTCAAAATAACACAATATAATCACAAGATGATTCACCAGTTTCAATGATTTTTGGTCATTTATTTAAAAAATACCTGTCAGCAAGTAAGTCTGTAACAATACCAACAACAAAAAAGATTCAGGATTTTTTTTTATATAAATAGATTCCTTGCTAGGCATATCAATACAGAACTCTGAGGGCTGGTCTACACTAGGAGGGGATCGATCTAAGATACTTCGATTTCAGCGTACCCTGAGTAATAATTCATTTAAACTACAGTACAGAACTGTATTTCCTGCACTCCTCAGAAACAGTGCAAAGGCTTGGGGGAGTCAGGGTAACAAAGGAGCTAAGGGAAAGGGAAGTAATTGCTGGGAAGCAGCATGGGTGTGAACTTGGAGGGTTGTTGGGTATGGGTGGGAAAATTATGGAACAGGTTTTTGGGGGAAATGGGGAGTGATTGTTAGGGAGCTTCCCCCATGCAGACCCTGGCTGACCCCTAGCCTTTCCCATTCAGTCAGGTGCACCTGTCCACTTGTCCCACTCCCCCCCACCCTAGACACCCATTCCCCCTCATCCCATGTGGCCCTGCACCCCCTCACCCTGTCTACATGTGTCTTTGTGTCCCCACTCAGCCACCACCTGTCCTTAGGTGGCCATACACCCTTCCCCCTCTAATGTGGCCCTGCAACTCCCTCCCACTGTGGCCTACTGCCTCCACTCCCATTCAGCCCCTGCCCCAGTCTAGCCCTTATGAGCCCCTGTCTGATCCTCCAGCAACCCCACACTGCCTGTCTCCCCATAGCTGCTGTTTCCTGACCTGGCCTCACAGGTGCTGTGAAGAAGGCAAGATCTTTCTCTTCCCTAGCTGGCTGGGAGCTGCTGCTCTGTTCGTTCATCACAGCACCCCTAGTGGGCAAAAGGCAGAACTGCAGCAACTTTCCAGCCAAAGTTATTTTCTGCTGATGCTGCTCTGTTCTAACATAATAGCACCCTCTGGTGGGCAAAAGGTGGAACTTCAGCAACTTTCTGGCAGAAGCTTTTTTCTGCCCAAAGAAATTTAAAATGTGCATGGCTCATTAATTATGCACATGCACAGTGGTGTAGAATTCCCCCAGGAGTACCCTCATCTGATGACAATTGGTTCATCAGCTCTCCCGGACTGATCATCTAATTAGCTCCATATCTGGAATCAGCTTCCTCCAGTGGAGCTGACTGGTGTCTAAGTGACCAGAGTGCTGGCTCACCTGTTTAGCTTCCAGCACAGGGGTGCACGAGAAGCTTTGCAGGGAGTGGTTAACATTTCACATGAAGTGATCTCCTTTCCATACTACTGGTCTGTCAACCAGACATCATATCAGCTTCACAGACTCTTGGCCTTTCTTTCTATTCTGGAAATTCCTTACTATGGATATTTTTTCTGTCTTTATAACAAAT